>NC_089598.1:54115373-54415373 GCF_019320115.1 Miscanthus floridulus | reverse complement strand
CATAGAATATTACCCACCATGTACAGCCTTAAGAATGGGATCAACCGCACCCACTCTGAAAAAGCTAATGAAAACCCCAGCTGCCCCAATAATATTCACATATCAGTCTTCAAAATGCAAGCCAACCTGAGTTGTAACTCAAAAAACCATCACTAGGAAGAGACTTCATAGAACAAAATCATCAATTGCTCAGGTAACTTAACTTATCTTCCCTCTTAAGATGATATCCAACTTCTAATTCAATCCCTTTCTTGCAGCCATTGACTATCGCATCTCAATCTGCCTTGGGTGCCAAATTGTTGTCCCAGGCATTTGAATCAGCATCTACCAACCTCTCATCGGCTAATCCCCCTAAGGAGCCGATTACAATTGAAATAACTGATACTTCTGATAGACCCAAAACAACAGAAGTTGAGAACATCTCTACTTCACCTCCTGATGCTACCAAGGTATCTCCTCAAGCCTTTTAATCTTATGCAATCCTCACTCTTCTCTGAGAAAACATCCGCACAAGAGCAAAAGTCCAATAATCCAATGGTTGAAGATGATCCTGTTGATGCTAATACCCAAACCATTGATTCTCCAACTCAGCAAACAATCGATGGTAAGAAATTCATATGCTCATTCTTGTCCTTCTATAACAAATATAAACCAAAAAACTTCTTGATGCCTGCAGACACTAGCATCAAAAGTCTAG
Organism: Miscanthus floridulus; assembly: GCF_019320115.1. Lineage (NCBI taxonomy): Eukaryota > Viridiplantae > Streptophyta > Magnoliopsida > Poales > Poaceae > Miscanthus > Miscanthus floridulus. The sequence goes on along the minus strand of NC_089598.1, from coordinate 54,414,676 downwards.
AGCTGATTCAACCAAATGTGGAAAAAGATGTTGGCACATCATCGGCTGTTCCTTCTCCTTAGCTAGAGTCTCTTATAGAAAAGGTACTGTGTTCCCCTCACCATTCATCTTATTGTTAACCCATTTGCCATTTCTAATAAGATTCCTTTTGTTCACATGTAGGTACTTAATTCTCCAGCTTTGAGCTGCTCCTTCAACTTTGAAGAATACATAGACGAAAGTGAGATTAGCTCATCAGCCATTTCTTCTCAAGAGACTTTATCAGATGAGACCATGGAAAAAAATAGCGGGCTATAGCGGCGCTATAGCCGCGCTATAGTGGTGGAAGAAGCTTGCCGTTAAGCTATTGATCTTTTTAACGCTACGACGACTTTCGCCACTATTTACCGCAATAGCGCCGCTATTTACCGCTATTTACCGCTATTTGCCGCTATAGCGCCGCTAAACGCTATGACGATTTTCTACTTATTAATTATCATTTGCTACTAATTTGGTATTTTGGACAGTTAAACTTTCATAAATCATGTTGTAATGTCATTTGGTATTTGGTAATGTTACCTAGTATTGTGGAACCTTAGAAACATATTTGTGTTCATCGAATTTCATATTTGTCATGTTTTTTTATCAATTACTGGTGTTTTCATGTTTTTTATAAAAACGCTATCTGGCATAGCGCCGCTATAGCTGCATAGCTTCTGGAAAAAAATGATGCTATTTTCAATAGCCCGCTATTTTAAACAGTGGATGAGACAATAAATCGACTAAAAGACATGCTGCCAATGCTCGAGGAAAATATAGCCGATTTGGTCTATGATGCAGACCCAATGAGAAAAATCTTCTTGGCCATCAAGGATAATCTAACCCCAAATCTTGCCGAGGCCTTAATACCTATATCTAATATCGAAGACCAAGCTCCCAAGGTGAAAAAGGCTCAAAGAAATCTGATTGTCTTTGTGTGTGTTTTTGCTCTATAGATGATATATATATCATATCGGCTTTTACCCCTTCGGTTTAATTTTTTTGAACTAAAGGCGATACCCTCCTAGTACTGGCTATTAGAACCGACAACTAAACAAATCGGCTATAAGGTATTAATCCAAACGCTAGGATAATACTTCTTTAGGAATTTTCCATTGATTGCTCTATCAAACTCCTCTTCCCCTTCTAGCATTTTCAAAATATAAGCATTGCTAGGCGCACAATGTTTAAACCAATAAGGACCTTCCTAATTAGGTGACCATTTGCTAAACTTATTGTCTTTAGACCCAATCAACAATCTTACTTTCCAAACTAACTCTCCTTCGCAAAACTATTTGTTCTTGACCTTTTATTGTAATGCCTTGCAACTTTTAATTTAATGGCATCGATATTTTCAAGAGCGTGTAGCCGATGATAACTTAAGTCCTCCAAATCATCCATCATAAGGTTTTTATAGACTTCGGCTATCAAATCATTTTGCAATGTAACATGTCTTGATCTAATTTAAATCTCCCAAGGAAGAACTGCATTATGCCCATATACTAACCCATAAGGTGATGATTTAATCGATCCATGGCAAGCCATCCTATATGCCCACAATGCTTTATTAAGTGTCAGGTACCACTTTCTTGGTTGCTCTTCAATTTTCTTCTTAATCAAAATTTGATTGGATGCCTCTGCCTGGCTATTAGCTTGAGCATAATAAGGAGAAGAATTTAATAATTTAATTCCTATACTGGCAGCAAAATCTCTGAATTCCTCTGATGTGAACATTGTCCCTTGATCAGTAGTAATGGTTTGAGGAATCCCAAAATGATAAACAATATGCTCCCTGATAAAATCAACCATATTCTTTGGAGTTATTGTTTTCAAAGGAATCACCTCAACCCACTTAGTAAAATAATCTGTTGCTACCAATACAAACTTGAAGGTGAAAAAATCTAGCCAATCAAATCAATTCCCTAGCCTCGGAATGGCCATGGCTTAATTATTGGGTTCATAGCTGATGTAGGCAATTTCTCAACATTACCAAAACGCTGACAACCCTCACACCCCTTGTAATATTCAAAACAATCTTCTAATATTGTTGGCCAGAAATATCTAGACCTACGAATAACCCATTTCATTTTATAAGCCAATTGATGAGCTCCACATATTCCTTCATACACTTCTCCCATCAATACTCTTGCTTCTTCTTGACTTAAACATTTAAGCAAATTTTCATTGACTGTTTTGTAATACAACTGATCATCTAACAAAACATACTTAGTTGATTTATATCTCAATTTTTTGGTAACTTTCTATGATGGATTCCTGAGGTAATCGACTATCTCAACTCTCCAATCATTAGCTAAAGTTTCGCTGCTTAAAATCTCCTAGAACATCCGATAGCCTGATGCACTCTGAGCTAATCGATTGGCCTCTTGATTCTGTGCTCTTGAAATATGCTGAAGGGAAGTAAGAGGAAACCCCTCAAGCAACTTTCAACATTCATCATGGTATCCCTTTAGAATATCATCTTTACATTCATACATGCCCATCAACTAATTAATAACTAACTGTGAATCTCCAAATATTTCAATTGACTTGGCCTTTACTTCCTGAAGAAGTTGAAGCCCTTAAGAATAGCTTCATACTCTGCTTGATTATTGGTGGTCATTGGTTTGGTTTGAAAGGCAAACTCAAAACTTGCCCCTTGAGGTAAAATAATAACAATACTAATGCCACCCCCTTGCTTACATGATGATCCATTAAAGAATAATGTCCAAGGCATAGGTTTCACATAGCCGATGCTTGGTTTATGATGTTGAGTAATAAAATTAGCCATCACTTGCCCTTTGACTGCTTTAGCCCATTCATACCTTAAATAAAATTCTGATAATGTAAAAATCCACTTTCCCATTCTCCCATTTAGTATTGGCATCAACATGTGTTTGATCACATCAGCTTTAGACACAACTGTACACTTAGTCAATAATAAATAATGTCATAATTTAGTGCATGAGAAATACAAGCATAAGCATAACTTTTCAATAGGAGAATATCTTATTTCTAGATCCAAAAGTCTTCTACTTAAATAGAAAACAACCTATTCCTTCAAACTCTTGCATCAAGGCCGATCCAATCATTTTGCTATCGGCCAACACGTACAACTTAAAAGGCTTACCTTGCCGAGGAGGAACCATCATAGGTGGAGATTTCATATACTCTTTTATCTCCTCAAACGCTTTTTGTTGCACATCACCCCATTTAAATTCTTGATCATTTTTCAACTTCAATAAAGGGGAAAATGGTAGAATCCTTTCTGACATATTTGAAATAAACCTTCTGATGAAATTAATCTTACCAAGCAGATATTATAATTCTATTTTATTAGTTGGAGGTACTGCCTCATCAATTGCTTTCATACTTTTCTGACCAATCTCAATTCCTCTCTCGTGGACCATAAAACCCAAAAAGTATCCAGCTGATAGTCCAAAGGCACACTTATTAGGATTCATCTTTAAACCATGTTTTCTTGTGCACTCCAAAGTCTCTTGTAGATCAGCCAGATGTTTTGTGTACCCTTTGGATTTAACCACCACATCATCAATATAGATTTCAACAATCTTGCTGATCAACTTATGAAAAATATAATTCATCGCCCTCTGATAAGTTGTACTAGTATTCTTCAATCCAAAAGTCATTACAACACATTCAAATAAGCCGATTGAGCCAAGGCACCTAAAGGTTGTTTTTGTTATGTCTTCTTTAGCCATAAAAATTTGATTGTAACCTACATTACCATCCATAAAACTAATTACCTTGTGCCCGGCTGCTGCATCTACCAACATATTGGCTATTGGCATCGGATAACCATCCATTGGTGTAGCTTTGTTCAAATCTCTAAAATCAATACAGACTCTTAACTTCCCATTTTTCTTATACATAGGAACTACACTCGATATCCACTCTGCATATCGACAAGGTCGGATAAATTTTGCTTCGAGTAGTCTTTCAGTCTCCTTCTTGATATCATCAAGAACTTTTGGATTAAATATTCTTGGAGCTTGTTTAATTGGCCGATATCTAGATTTGATTGGCTACTGATGTTGAACAATTGATCGATCTAAGCCAGGCATTTCATAATATTTCTAAGCAAAACAAGCTTTAAATTCTTTTAACATATCTATCAATTCTTGTTTATACTCAATATCCAACTTAGCACTTACATATGTTGGCCTAGGCCTATCGGTTATTGGCCTTCATCATTGATCCTAATGAAGCCTCCTTCCTATTACTTGCTAGAAAAACACTCAAAATCTTCTAGTTCCCAATACATTAGATCAGCTATTGCTATACTCATAGAATCATTAGCATGAACTAGCTCAACATTGTCTCCATGCCACTGAATCAAGCATTGATGCATAGTCAATGGTACACAACAATTAGCATGAATGTAATCACAACCTAGGAGTAAACTGTATGAACCCTTTCCATCAATGACAAAGAATATAGTGAGCAAAGTCTTGCTTTGAATTATCAATTCAATATTTATTGCCCCTGGTCTTGGACGCATTACCCCTAAAATCCTTAAGCACCATGTCAGTCTTAGTTAGATCTTCTGGTCCTTTACCAAGCTTGTGAAAAGTAGTATAAGGCATCAGATTAATAGAAGCACCTCCATCAACCAATATTTTACTCATTGGCTTCCCATCGGCAAAACCTTTCACATATAAAGCCTTCAAATGCCGATGCTTAATTGGTTTATCAAATATAGCTTGTTGTATCAATGTCAACTGGGCTGTCATCTCTTCATACTCTGATTCATCAAAATATGAATAAACTTCTTGATCTGCTGGAGCTTTAAATTCAGATGGTAAAAGAAAAGCCATTTGAATATTAGCCGATGGTTGACCCTTATCAGCTGTTTGTTTAGCACGCGATACTTATGGTTTACTAGATTTTTAGCCTGTTCTAATTCTCTACTCCTCAGGCGCTGTACTCTTCTCTTCTGACTTCTTGTTAAACCTTCTGGACACCACTGTCCTTCCTGCCAAACATACTCTTCATCATCATCTTCTTCATAATTGCCCCAGTTCTGATCAACAACTCATTTTCTAAGCCAATCAAGAATGCTTCTATTTTTTAAGCCCCGATCCACATCATTACATTGATATTCAATTAGATCATGGATAGACTAGCGGTTGACTTGAGATTGCCTAAACTCCCAATATTGTTCATTATATTCTGGGCACTTATTCCTAGTAGGCAATCTCAAACCTTCGTTCCAACAATGTCTGAAGAAATGACAATTCCAATGTGACTCAGCTTATTCTCTTTCATATCTCTCTTCTTCTCGTTGATGTTGATATTCCTTCTCTTCTAACCATCATTGATAATCTTTCTCCTTCTGTCGTTGCCATTTATTCAATAGAATTCGAGATGTAACATGTGGTCTCATCGTACCATCTCTCGACGTTTCTCCCTACTCATATTGGCTCTTTTGTTGATCACGACGCCTGCTGATTTCTCTATATTCATCAGTTGATATTTGCATCTTTGGATCAACTGTTCTAGTTTCTCTTGTCCTGGCTGATGTTAAAACTTTAGCTTTCCCTTTAAACAACTTAGCATCAACCATATTCTGATCCTTTGGGAAAGGATTATCATCAATTTTCATTTTTCGAGTTGTATCAAATTTAAGCTTCCCTTGTTGAATAGCCCTTTGAATATGCTGCCAAAAAATCCTGCAATCATCAGTAGTGTGAGAAGTAGTGTTATGGTACTTGTAGAACTTCTTATTCTTCAACTGATAGGGAGGTAATATAACATGATTGGCAGACAGTTTAATCTGTCCCTTCTCAAGCAAGAAATCAAAAAGTTTGTCTGCTTTTGTAACATTAAAATCCTAACTCTCTTCAACTTCTTTTCCCCAAGGATTTGGAACCATTACTATCTTTTTACCCTAATTCCATTCAGCTGCGGCAATTTTCTCTTCTTCATCATCATCATCGACTAAATATGGATTATAAGCTTCAGCAATTGCATCATTCTTCTAGAATTGGATATCTCTGTGCATATTATGGAATTGGCTATTAAGTGCTGCTACCGTTGAGCCAATTGACCTAAATTGTCAAACTCTTGCCCGAGCAACTTCTCTCTCCATGTTAGCAACATTCCTTGAACTACCAACGTAGCTAGCTGATCTTCAGTCAAATTCAATGAGAAGCATAAGTTTCTTGTTTCTCGGTTCCTCTGAAGGAACTCAGTACCCGATTCATTAGCCTTTTGCTTTATAGTTGTTAAATCTGTGATCTTTATTTCCCCTATCCTAGTGTAGAAATATGTATGAAATTCTTTTCAAGATCACTCCAATTGGCAATAGAATTAACCGCTAGTGATGAAAACTAGTGAAAGCTGGTCCTGATAGGAACAAAGAGAAGAAACAAACTCAATGCGTTTCCTCAATAGAGGCTTCACCCAACTAAGTAAGATATCGACTAACATGTTCTATTGTACTTGTGCTATCTTGATCAGTGAACTTATCAAATTCTAGAAGTCTGTAATTCATAGGAAGGGCCACTAAATCATACCACTCTAGATATGGACGTTTGTACAAAAAGGTCTACCCTTTTGGTTTTAAACCAAACTGATTTTTCATCATTTCGGTTACTCTGAGCAACAAATCATCAGCATTTGAGTTTGAATTTCTTGGCAATTGCTCTACAAATTGAAATTATGAGTGTCTTGATATCCTAGATTTAGAATCATATAGAGGGTATTATAATCTGAACCATAATGATATCCTTGAGGAATATCTATCTATCGAGCCCCTTGCTAATTTACTGTTTGAAATCTCTGATTGAAAACATTATGATTTATATCTCTACGAAACCTTTGAACCGATGGTGCTATTTTTTTAGCCAATGTTGGTATTTGGCCTGATGTACCAAAATTAACCATCTGATTCTGAACTTGCCCTATCGGCTGTTACACATGCTGCACTGATGATCTAGGATTATATTGCATTTGATTAGTTGTAGCACCCTAAATTTGCTCAAACAAATTCTGAATTGCCTGGGCATCATCACTCTTAGCTAGTGCTGCTTCTTGATGGCTAGTACCGGCTTGATTAGTCCCCTAAGTCGATAGATGCAGAATATTGTAATAAGCCGATCTAACCTGATCAAGTGGAAATCCATGAAACACCTCTTTCATGGTATTGTGGAATGTATTCAAGAAAGCTATATTATGATTCAGCATTGCATCATGACCAGATTTTGTTGACAGCTTCTACAAAGTAACACCTATCATCAGCTTCGTCTATATCTGACTGTCCATACAACAAAACTCTCAATAGTGGATATTTCTGAATAACTTTATTGTCACATGTTTTGGTGTATGACAACAAACACTTGTTCTAAAACTCCTCTATAGCCTTACCAATAACATCTTTATCCTCATCTAGTAAGTCTTCATAAGGTACCATAAGAATGTCCTTGTTGTTGTGAACCACCATGACGATTGTGGTCCTACTGGGCGTGCCAAAAAGTGTGTTGACACAAAAAAGTGGCGATGTGATCAATACATAGTAAGCTAAAAGATCTGAGTGGAACAAGACCAGAGTTTTGCATGGCTTCAACATAGAACCAGCCGATTCTGAAAATCCAATGACGTGCCAGTCAATTTGACCTACAATTAATAAGAAGAGAAAGTCTTATCAGTAATTTAAGGTGGAACATGTCGGTGTTGCACTAAACAGTTCTAAATGTATGGCTAAATAGCCAATTCAATGAGGCAATCAACTAAATAGTCGATATCTAGTGTATCCATAAAATAAAGATATTTAAATCAAGTATAATCGGCTAATATTAAATGATAGTGATATGAATCAAAATAACCGATGCTCGTGGAACATCAGAAAGCATCATCGGCTAAATGAAACATGATCGATATAAAGTGTCGAGCCGATAAGCTTGATGAAAAGAGTATGATATGCGAACAAATCGACTACCTAATATAAATAAATCTACAAACAGTTTGAATCTAATCTATTATCATCACCAGTGAGGTTCGATCGGATCGATGTAACTATGATAATAATGATAAACTAAAGCCAAAAAATCTATAAAACCATCTATATGTTGACAGATCCATGAAAACATGCTATATGCGTGAGAGTATAGGCAAATCGGCTAAAATTGCTGATGTAGTCATAGCAAACAAATAGAGTACATATCTTGATCATGAACAAGATCACTAATCAATAACTTCTAATCTAAAGTATTACTAGTGAGGTTTGACCAGATCGATTTAGCTATGGTAGTGTCATTAGATTAGATCTCATTAACTAGTGAGTTTATTCAAGATTGAAATATGTCTTTGGATGCATACTATGTTTGACTGAAATAGAGATAAAACATCTGATCTAGCAGAATTAAGCCATCTATTATAAGATTTGAAACATGACCAGATCAAAGGACGACCAATTAAGATGATATGATGCCGATCTATCTCTATCTCAATCGGGTGATTTTGTTATAATTAATAAAACATTAATTATAGAAAGATCGATAACTAGTGAATCAACCAAAAACAACAAGGAAAAATCTTACTAATCTTAGCAGATTCGATAATTATTAATATTGTATTAAACAATAATATATTTAACACAAAATCAATAATTTTGATGTAATTATGATTCGTAAGAGATCAATCAGCTGATGCTGCCTTACAAACTATGATACAGATCGATAACTAACTTATATTATGGCTCATAAAAGATCAATCAGCTGATGTAGCTTTACAAGCATAGTATAAGTCGATCACTAAACATAAATTTTGGTGCAAACAATAACCAACACCCTTTGAAAAAAATCCACTTCGGGACTTGCTCAACAACGGGATCACCACTCTCGATCACTAAATGTAAATAAATATTCATGCTTTAGAATGATGCAATACTTAACATGGGTTGTGATGATTAAACAGGATTAACTAACTTGAGTACAACTTTCCTTCATGATTAAGTTAGATTGGTAACTCACAAAGCAATATTAGTATTATTATCAACAAGTTGATTATGAGCTCATCAGAGATGTTTGTGTCCGAAGGTCCACAATCAATCCAAAATCACACTCAAGTCCATTTATGATTTATTCTAATTATTTTAGCATTTATTAATTAATTAAAGGCATATAATTAAGTGGATAATTAAAAATTGTCAAACAGTACCAAACTTTTTGTGGAGCTAGGATATTGCACATGACAATTATACAAAATGTTTCATGATTAAAAGTTGTTTATTTTAGCCTATAAAAATCATGAAAGGTGCATTTATTAATTAAAAGAGGTAGTTTTAAAGCATTGAAAAACTATTGATTTTCATCATTTCACATTTATCCTAGGTAGAGCATCCAAAGATAATTTTCCACAAAAATTTTCATAATTTTATCATGCTTCTATATTTTCTAAGAATTTAACAAGAAACTAGATATACTCACATTTTCTAGAAAAGAATAAAACCGAAGAAAATCATTTTGCACTCAGACCCCGCCGGCCACAGTGACTGATAGAGGGGACTCGGTCACGTGTACAGTACTGACCGCGCTGACCGCGGCGGTGCGGACTTTGACCGATGGGTTCTATGTGATTGCGGCGGTCTAGCACATCGATCAAGGGTACTGGATGAACCTCTACTGCACTGTAGCTCACTCAACGACGACCATGGTGGCTGTCGCCACTCCAACAAGGCAGAACACGCCGACAACGAGGTCTCTGACTATGGGTGTTGGGGTATGGCCCCTAGTATCCACAAGACAAGACATGGGCCACACCATTAGAGGCGGCCCGGCCCACAAGATCAAGGCATGCACAGCGCTGCTCGTCGTGCACCGCAAGCTATTGTATAGTACCAAATAGGATACTTTCCTTATAACCCTACCCCCCCCCAGAGTATATAAGGAGAGGCAAGGGTCCCCTACTCGACATCTCAATGCAATACATCAGAACACAGGATGTAGGTATTACGTCATACTGACAGCCGAACCTGTCTAAATCTTATGTCTTGGTGCTTGTATTACCATCTCGTCCCTGATCTCGCTCACCTCTATGACAAATCTACCATCGCAGAATACCCCTCGGTGGACTACCGAGCATCTTTTGTCGACAACAGGGATGGTACCAGTGGCTTCCCTATGAACTGCTGCACCCTGACAAGGTGACGATTGAATTGATAATGGCGTAGAGAGCCATGGTGGCCATGGCGGCATGATGAGCTGCATGCTAGCCATGAAGGTCCAGTAGAGGTAAAACAAAGGTGAGAAACACAACCAGTAGCTCACCATGATAACATGGAGCCAGGTGGTTGAAGCAGGGAAACAACAAAGGCGGCTGCCATCGTTGAGGGTGGTTGTGGCAGTGCGGACATGGCGGTAAGGTGATGTTCTGGCACAACCTGAAGAGAAATGGTTCAACCATTAAGATGACGAGCTATACAGGACCAAGGTGGATACAAAACAAGATAGAGGAGGGAGTGAGGATGACCATAGATGGCTAGCCATGGTGAGGGTTACCTCGGCAACGATGGCAAGCTATCGTGGCCAGAATCAGCGTACGTGGCCAAATTCATCGGTGAGGGGTCTCATGGGTGATTCAGGGACATGCATGAGGAGCAAGCAGAGTTGGGAGCGCAAGGAATTAGGCAATGGTGCAGCGGCGGTGGCAAATTGCATCAACAAAATGAGTTTTGCTGGCGATGAGCAAGATAGGAGGGAGAGAAGGGTGCCAGTGAGTCGGTCTAGATAAGGGTGAGGCAAGGTGTGGCGGTTGTGGTGCGCCAGCAGCTGCTAGAACATGGCTAGGCAAGTTGCTGCGTGCCATACACATGTGAAGCGGTGAGGGCGGTGATGACTCCGGTGAAGCAAGCAAACTACATGCTGCTGCTGCCGATGAACAGGATGACTGAACCCTAATCTTCTCTCCTCTTTTTCTCACGATTCTAAACATCAACTCAAGATTCTCTAAGATCAAGACTTGTTCATCTTCATGTAGGCTCCAACTTTGCTTATGGAACTGATATTAAAAACTCACTAGTTTTCAAGATCTTGGTTTCCAAACAGGAGTACTTTGGAACTAAAACAACAATTTTAGTTTAGGGTTTATGGAATTGATTTGTTTTGGTACTTTGGAGATTTAATTAGCGATTAATTAATTGTCAAACTCATCAACCAAAACCATCATTGGTTAACACAAGGATTGTACCAATCAATGATGCAATGGTTGAATCAAATTTATTTGAAAATTCATTTTAATAATTCCTCCAAAATTGAATTCAAATTTAAATTCCAATGCTTACCCACTAATGACTAAGTGTTGAAATTCACTTTCAAATTCAAATCTGGAATCACATTTTAGTTGGTTGGACTTGAATTCATGCCCACACTTGACACTAGTGAAAACCACACACTTCACACCTCAAAGTTTATTAGGGCACAAGTCCAAGTACTTTTAGTGAAATTAAAAAATATAAGGTCACTAAGTACCTTAAAAGAAATTTTTGGTTGAAGCACACTACACCACATATGCATTGCATCTTTAACAAAATAGCATTGTTTTTAGTGAATGCAAGACATGGTTAACTCAAGTACATGCTTATTATGCATGATGATGACATGATCAAGTTTTAGTGATGCTTAACACCAGGTGTGGTATAGCTCTTCCCCCTTATAGAAATCTCACCCTGATATTACGAAACACCTAAAGTCTAGGGTTAAGCAATGGAAAAGAAAATGTGTCAAACACATATTACAATCAAGGTTTCCATAAAACAGTAAGGAAGATTATAAGATTATATCAACTTTCATAAAAAAGTTACAATTATAGAGGAGTTAGCAACCTAAGTAGGTGCAAGGAAATCCGGATGATTCTTTTCAGATAATCCTCGGATTCCGATCTAGCTTCCTCTTCTGAATGCTTGTTCCACTGAACTTTATAGAGCTTGATCATTCTCTTTCGAGTAAATCGATCTTTTTGATCCAAGATCCTAACAGGATACTTTGCATAAGTCAGGTCTGGTTCAAGTTTGACTCATTCAATCTCAATGGCCTATTTTGGCTCTCAAAGACACTTTTTCAACTGTGATACATGAAGCACATTATGTACAACTGACAGTTGTTCAGGTAACTTTAGACAATAAGCTACTAATCCACACTGCTCTATAATTTGAAAAGGACCAATGTAGCGAGGTGCTAATTTTCCTCGAACTCCAAAATGGTTAACTCCTTTCATTGGTGATACTTTTAGATATATATGATCTCCTACCTTGAACACCAAGGGTCGATGTCTTTTGTTAGCATAACTCTTCTGATGAGACTGTGTTGCTTTCATATTTGCTTAGATAAGTTCAACCTTTTCTTCGGTTTCCTTTACTAGGTCTAAACCAAAGAACCATCTTTCTTTGGGTTCAGACCAATTCAGTGGGGTTCTACACCTTCTACCATAAAGAGCTTCGAAACATGCCATCTTAATGCTTTTATGATAACTATTATTATAGGAGAATTTTTCTAAAGGTAAACATTAATCCCACTTATCTGCATAAGTGAGAACACAGGCTCTTAGCATGTCCTCTAGAACTTGATTTACTCTTTCAGTTTGCCCTGCAGTCTAAGGATGATAAGCTAAACTATGAATGAGCTTGGTACCCATGGACTTATGCAACTGTTCCTAGAATTGTGATATAAATTGGGAACCTTGATAAAAAAATAATTGTCTTAGGCACTCCATGGAGACTCAAAATGCGATTAATGTATAGTTTAGCATAACCCAGAACTGGGTATCTATTCTTCACTGGCAGGAAATGAGCTTGTTTGCTGAGGCAGTCAACAATAACCCAAATAGAATCAAATCCTTTCGATGTCTTAGGTAGACCAACAATAAAGTCCATAATGATGTTGTCCCATTTTCAAAATGAAATAGGCAAGGATTATAAAGGTCCAGCAGATTTTAGATGGACAACTTTCACTCGCTGACAAGTATCACACTTGGCTATATATTGGGCAATTTTTATCTTCATTTTGGTCCACCGGAATCTCAGTTTTAGGTCCTGATACATCTTACTACTTCCTGGAAGAATAGAGAATCTAGACAAGTGAGCTTCATCGAGGATTTGTTGAGGTAACTCAGGAACTTTTGGTACTACCAGATGATTCTTGAACCAAAGAATTCCTTCATCATCAAGCCAAAAAAACGGGGCCTTTCCAATCATAACTTTTTCTTTGATATGATATATCCCTTTGTTTCCTTTCTGAGTAGCATTAATCTAACTCTGAATAGTAGATTCAACAGTAATATTGGCTAACGTCCCTTGTGAAACAATTTCTAGATTTAACCTTTCCATTTCCTGACACAAAGTACTATCGAACGGCCTTGCTATCAAACAATTGCAATGAGACTTTTGACTTAGTGCATCTGCAACGACATTGGCTTTGCCCGGATGATAATGAATCTCTAGATCATAATCTTTGATCAATTATAGCCATCTTCTCTGATGCATATTCAACTCTAATTGGGTAACGATGTAGTTCAAACTCTTGTGGTTAGCATAAATATGACAACTGCTACCCCATAGATATTGACACTAGATCTTGAGTGCATGAACAACATCTACTAACTTTAAAGCATGAGCAGGATAGTGCTCTTCATGACGCTTGAGCTGTCTAGAAGCTTAAGCGATAACTCGGCCTTCTTGCATCAGTACACATCTAATACGAATACCAGAAGCATCACAGTACACATCAAACGGCTTTTCAATATTTGACTGAGCTGGAACATGAGCGGTGGTTAGAAGCCTTTTTAGGGTTTCAAAAGCTTCATTACATTCACATGACTAGACAAATTTGGTTTGGTTCTTTAGCAACTCAGTGATAGGCTTAGCTATTTTGGAGAAGTCAGGAATAAAATGAAGGTAATATCCTGCCATTCCCAGAAAACTATGAACCTGGTAAACAAAAATAGATGGCTTTCAACTCAGTATATCTCTCACTTTGCCAGGGTCTACAGCAACACCCTCGGCAGATAGAACATGCCCAAGGAATAGCACTTCATCAAGCCAGAAGTCACACTTGCTGAACTTAGCATATAACTGATGTTCTCTCATATGTCTTAGAACAATGCATAAATCTTCTGCATGTTCCTCTTTGTTTTTGGAATATATGAGGATATCATGAAAGAAGACTACCACAAACTTATCAAGCTCCGGCATGAAAATAGAATTTATCATGTACATAAAGTGAGCTAGAACATTGGTTAGGCCAAAGGACATGACTAGCTATTCATATAGACCATATCGAGTGGTGAAAGCAGTCTTTGGAATATCTTCCAGATGGATCTTTATTTGGTGGTAATCAGATTTGAGATCAATCTTAGAGAACACTTAAGCTCCTGTAAGTTGATCAAAGAGTAGATCAATGCATGGGAGATTATACTTATTTTTATAGTTACTTCATTCAATAGACAATAATCAACACACAGTCTTAGAGTTTTGTCTTTCTTCTTCACAAAGATAGTAGGGCATCCTGACGATGATGAACTTGGTCTAACATAACCTTTATCAAGCAACTCTTGCAACTGAATCTTAAGTTCTACTAACTCTTTTGGAGGCATTCGATATGCTCTTCTGGACACTGAAGTAGTACTAGGTTTAGGTCAATCACAAACTCTACATCTCTATCTAGAGGTAAATTAGGCAAATTATTCGAAAACACATCTGGAAATTCTCTTACTATAGGAATATCTACCACTTCCTTGACAGTTGTTTGATACACTCTTTCAACTGCCCTCTTTGGAGTAGGTAGATGAATAAGCAACTTAGAACTACTATGAGGTAAGTTCAGTTGTACGGTCCTTTGAAGAGTATCAATGACAGCTCCACACTGACACAACCAATTCATGCCAAGGATCACATCTATATCCTGACACTTAAGAACAAGCAGATTTGTTGGAAAGGTAAGACCAACAAGATTTATAGGGACATGCTTTGCTACTTCCTTAGTATACATTTGTCCCCCAGGAGACTATATGCAGAAACTTCCTTCCAACGACTCATTCGGTAACTGACACTTCATGACAAAATCTCTATTAATGAACGTATGCGAGGCACTAGAGTCAAACAATATGAATGCATGTTGTTTAGTGATTGAAAACCAACCCATCATTATAGGTTCTCCTTCTGGAATCACTTTGACCTGAGTATAATACACTCGACCTAACTTTGAAACAGCTTTGTTCTTTCGAAAATCCTGTGTATGATTCTATTATTGACACACTGGAGATTTTACAGGCTTAGCTCGCCTAGATAGGCAACAATCCTGAGCATAGTGCCTAGTTTGGCCACACTTATAACATGGGTTGGGATTATTTGGTGGGTTATTAGGGGGAACACTAGGGGTATTTGGCTGGTGGAGATAGTAGTGAGAATGATGGACTTGCTGATAGATAATCCTCTGATGCTGAGTATTGTCTCCGAAGGATTCTATAGGTACACATTCTTTCTCTTCTACTCCTGGTGCTGACGATTCTTCTCCCCAGTAGAAATGGCAATACTGATAATCTCATTATAACTAGCAGTAGTGCAGACGGTCGGCATAGTCTAAAGTTTGGTGTTGAGACCACGTACAAACTATTGACGACAGTTAACAACCATTATTAACCGTCAATATAATACGTAGAAGGGTATAAATATAATCACCAATGAAGGTCGAGGGGTTCAAACTAACAAATTCCATGAGTTTTGGTGAATTTGTATTTTCTATAGGGTTTATCTAGAAAATAGTCAACGTGGACCTACATGTCAGATTTAGTCGCGCTTATCCACAGCGAAAATGACCCTAGAAGGTTTCAGAAGACTCGAGAGGACTCCACACCAAAGTGGATGGTGAGGCACTGCCACCTGTAGGCCGTTCGACCCCCTGGTGCCCACATGTCATCTGTGGTAGAACCACCTAATCTAATGCCTCACAGGAGTGCTTGTCTTCCGTTAGACACTAAGCACTCGAGGGAGAACACTAAATTACTCGGTTCCATCAGGCACACCCCAGGAGAGAACCCGAAAATCCACATTTTTGCCATCAGGATCACAAATGAGAGAATAAAGCTTACATCATTCTTAACCATTTCTTACATCACTTTTAGTACAACCTTAGAGTATAATATTTATTTACTATAACAACGGAATGTAATCATATTATCAGAGTTATAAACAATTTAATTGGACAGTGGAATATAAACATGTGAATAGAGTTACAGTGAAAATAAATATCTATTCATGACATGATGAAGTATTGATATATAAGCTATGACAACAAATGATATAGCTTTCATTTATAAAAGCATTTGGTGAGAGTTTTAAATAACAGCTACGATCGCAGTGTAAAGGGATCCTCGCTGAGCCCACCAGGAGGTATTCACACACAAAAGTTAGCTCAAGCGTCCACCTGCCACCTGCAATAGGGGGAATAAAACCTTGAGTACTCAATTGTACTCAGCAAGACTTACCCGACAGGAGAAAAGAAAAGACTCCATGGATATGCAAGGCTATTTGGCTTGTGGATTTATTGCATTTGTAGGAAGCATTACTAAGCGTACGTCCTTATATTCGATTTTTATTAATAGCCGCATTGGTTCATTAACTAACCATTCTATGTAAGCACCTATGCTACTTTCAAGCAGGTGGTAAGCAATTAGATTTCCTTTGTCCATCTTCCATCTTTTATCTTTCAGTTCTTACTATGATGCTAAACCGCAGACAAGCCGTACCGGATCGCCCGACGATTCGTGAATCAATGCCCCTAGCTGGGTACCCCAAAAACACACGCCCTGCTTGTACCCCAGGCACAAACAGGACCAACCCATCACTCTCTTGTCCCGGGTGTCTAGGTCCCTATCCAAACTAGGACTCCAAGTCCCCGCCCCTGAGTCCCAGACCCAGTGCGGTGCAAGGACCTCCTCCACCAAAATAAAACCCTGACAGTCGGTCTGGAAAGAGCCAGATCCACAATAAGAGAGCAACAAATCTTCCAAGCGCCCATACACAAGATGTGCTCGGGATAATAAGTCCGTGACTTGCCTAGAATCTTATGCAATCATCGGTCCTTAACCGACCAGACAGGGAAAAACGGTGTAACCAAGCTATGACCTACAACCACAGTGACATAACTTCTTACACCCACCAATACCCAAACCATATCCTGCCTGGTCACCATTTTCCTTTCCACCATTTATATTTTTCCATGTGATGATAATCCAATAATATATCTCCTATCTCTCGCGAGTGACAGGCAATCACTCAACTTCTACCGGGTCCTGTAGCATAGCATTCTATACGATCTTGTCATACTAGTAAGACTCATAGGATAAAGATATATATATATATATATATATATATATATATATATATATATATATATATATATATATATATATATATGCAAGTGGGTTTCAATCAACTCCTTAAAACTTAATGCACAAATATAATTTAAACTGTAGAAAGTGGGGGTTATGCACCGGGGCTTGCCTGGGTAAGATATATTAAAAAGTTAGTATCTTCATCTTTAGATCATCCCCCAGCATCCAAATAGAAAGCCCATTGCATCATCTCCTGCGCGAGAATACCATATACCACCGCCGGATGCCCAATCACCCTTCAATTGATCCATTGATCCATCATCGTACCTATTTGATATGCAATGCGATGAAATGCAAGGATGTAATTAATCGACTGCAATCGTGACTCGTAAGAATACGACGTACGCCTCTTAAGTTAATGAGCTAGTTCTAACGACGACCGTACTTAGGCTACATCCATGTTGTCGCATAAGACGTTATTTCCCAACAATTATTTTAGTTATACAAACCCAAGTTGTTTCTTTATTCGAAATAGGACATCATTATTTATTTAGCACACTACTTATCCTGGTGCTACAAAATTTACAATGAGTACCTAATATTGCTAGGAGCCTACTGTACAAATTTTAGATTCAACAATATTACTAATGTACCACAGAAATTCCTACCAGCTCTCCTTTTAACAATATTAAGCATTTTAAATGAAGTAGAGCAACCCTAAAAACCTACCGAGCCTAGGTGAGCAAAATACACTACTAGGTAGATCATGATTTTAGGAGCTCAACCAAACTGGTTTGACATTTTTATGATTTATCTATGATTTACTATGAATTTTACAAGTTTATGTACGAAACTAAATTAACAGATGCTTTAGAAAACTAAGTGGGCCAGCGCGACCTATTTGGCCCAGCAGCTGCGCGGCGTGCGCGGTGGCAGTCCAGCCCAGGCGGGCACGACCCAGGTTGTTGCGCGGCCAGTAGGCCCATGCATGGCGGGGCGCACGGCCCAGCAACCAACAATAGGCTGGCCCAGGCGCAAGGCAGCGAACTGGCCTAGCGCGGGGCGCGCGGCCAGCGGCACGTGTCTAGCTTCCCAGCGACCGGGAGTGGCCGACCCATAGACACGCAGGCAACGAACGACCCACAAGCGCATGTGACCGATGGTAGACCGACCCAGGTGGGAAATCCCAGGGCACGCCGTCATTTTGCAACAATGACCCGGTATAAACTTTTAGCTTGCATCCTTACCCTTCTCCCTCTCCAAAAATAGAGCACCGGCGCCGAGGAACCGACCGGCGGCCAAATCTGGCCTGGAGGTCATCGACGGTGGTGAGGAGGTGGCTTCGCGGCCTGTCCGCTGCCGGGCGCGCCCACAAGTGGACATGGCTCGGCCAGAGGTAGAGCACGGAGCTCTGGCCACATGCAGCGGCACCGGGGTGAGGACACGCCGGCGGAGAGGTGGTGGTGCGGGGGCGACGTAGGGCTCAGGCGTGCTGCGGCTGGCCATGGAGCACCCACAAATGGCACGGCATGACGACGGGCATAGGTAGGTAGCCATGCACGGCCGTGGCAGAGGAGGAAGAGGAGGGCGCGGCGGATCAGCTGGTGATGCACGACCAAGGAGCTCGGCGCGGGACGGCACTCTAGGACGGCGTGGCGAGGATGATGTGGAGATGCGCACGGACATCAGTGGGGTGACCTAGTGCAGCGGCGCTCACGCATGGTCACGCGGGGAGGCGCATGGACGCCGGCGAGGCGCTGTGGCCCGGCAACAGTGGCGCAAGCGTGACGTGAACGTGGGAAACAGGCCACTGCGATGCGGCGCTGCCACAGCGATTCCTAGCGTGGACAGGAAGGCAGTGTGGGGAGCAAAGTGGAGGTGCACGTGGGTGCCAAGGTACCGAGCAGGCTCGGCTCGGTGCGGTGGAGGACTTCACGCATGCGCCCGTGAGGACCGGCGATGGACGATGAGAAGGCGAGGTGCTACGACCGTCCCGGAAGAGAAATGGCGCGGGGCAATGTGGGCCGGGCGCGCGCTCATGTGAGAGGGAGAGGGGAAGAGGAAGGGGTGATGGTGAGCAGCTATGGCATGGCCAAGGCATGCTATAGTAGCAGGCGTGGCCACGTCCGGGCGAGCGCCCAGCATAGGCGAGGAGAGCGAGTAGGGGAATGGAGGTAGTGCTAGGTAACAGACCGGAACAGAGGAAAGGGGGGGGGGCGGCGAAGCTGCATGTAGGTCGGTGACGATGCAGCGAGGAGGCAAGGCTACGGCGTGAGCATGGCGTGCACCAGTAGGGGGGCTCCGTGTAGTAGGCGACCGGCTCGGATGAGCAGTAGCGTGTGCGGTGGATGAAGATGGCCACACGGGGGGAGGAAAACCGGAAGAGAAAGCAGAGCGAGGAAGACATGCAGGACTGGGAGAGTACCTCCACTATGACTGAGAAGAGAAAAGGAAGGGGGGGGGGCAGGACTGATTACCCAGCATGGATGGCAGGACCTGCCGGTTGGCAACGACAATATCGAGACCGCAGAGACGAGCAAGGCAAGACCGAGATAGCAGAAACGTGAGCAACTCGGCCAACATCATTTAAGGCAATCATCAGAGAAAGTATGGGGAGGATTTGGCCTGGCCCAAGGTGGCCAGCAAAGCGTGTTGGTTGGCACGGATGGCTCCAAAGAGGTGTGCCTACGCACGGTCAACTGTAACAGCGACACGACCGGCAACGCGATGATGCAGGTAGACGGGTCGAGTAGCAAGGATGAGTTCTAGTACGTTACGATAGGACTTCGAGATATTTTTGAGATAATGTCGTAGCGCCAAACCAACCTACGAACTACATCAAATCAAGGTACTCGTCGGGAACCATCAAGCTATACAAAAACATGGATAATTCGTTTTATCATTTTATGTGAGTTTAAAACTTTAAAACATGAGAGCTCGGTTAATTAATTTCTTTTAGGCCTTAGTTAAGGTGCTAAGCGAGCTCGTAACACCAGAGGTGTTACAACTAACCCCCCTTAAAAAGAATCTCGTCCCAAGATTCAAAGCAAGAACTAGAAGATAGGAACGTGATTACATTTCGTAGATCAGGAACTACACGAAAGATCACACGACTTCGAATACTAAACCACACATGGATCTAGAGATACATGGTTAAGAGCAACCTAATACAACCGAGACTTACTCCAGAAGTCGAGATAGATGAGGACAATGGAGAATCAATAAGAAGATGATTATCCAAAATATGGCATAGCACCAACAGATCTAGAAACAGTCGACTGAGAAGTAAAACATCGCGAACCCTAAGACCAAACTAACCAAGAGAACTTGAACTTCTTCGACGAACCAGATCCTTTCTTCTCCTCAGTTTACACCATCACCTCCAACTAACAAACCTAGCTTCACAATGGTGACTGGATCTTGTAGCTATGCTTCGAATACGGGGGAATGGGGATGAAGGAGAAGAGCAAGGACCAATGGGATTTTATAGAGGCGAACAGAGGTGGGGCACAACACACCGGAAGCAGATGCGGTGGGGATGGGATACATAGATGGTGCATGCTGTGGAGATAAGGTCGGACATGGTGCTCTTCCTACATGAGCGGCAGAGGGGAAATAAAGGGGAGTGGAGGGGTCCGCTCGACGTGGCAAGTGTGCGGGTGATCGTGTTCCCCAAAAGAAGAAAGAAAGGAGAGGGAAGGGGAAATGGGGGGGGGGTCTGGTATGGGGACGAGGCATGAGAGTCGAGAGCTGACCAAATGCTGGGAAAAAGGAGAAATGCATAGTGCACAAAGACAACGAACACTGCATGATGCCGCGGCCACGTAAAAATGGGGTACTACAGATCCCAACACCGGCGGCATTTGCAGGGCACGTAGCGAAATGACCCAGCATGCGTAGCGCGGTCAACTAAACATAGGCTTGAGACATGACGTCCACTCAGACTTTTCTATTACTCCTGACTACTCGAGGCTAACTTTCCTTACTACTCTTCTTTTCTCTTTCCTTTATTTGACCACATCCATCTTTCATGTAAACTGAGACCATGCCATACTTTCTTTCTCCAAAACCATCTCTTGTTTACCTTGAGAGAACACTTCTACATCAACCCGTTGTGGATTTCCTATTTGCACACCTAAACATTTCCAAGGAGAAAATTTTTAAAACAAAACGGTACGATGGTGTAACTTGGTAAAGGTACTTGGTCAACAACCTCGATACCAGCACGTGCCGAGCAGCGTCACCATGTGGCAGCTGTTCCATAAGGAGCCCTCGGTGTCATCACGGCACCATAAGCTATTAACCAGGCAACTACTACCAACTTACATGCCATGAAGGCGGTGGGGTCATAGACCATAGAGTAAGGGGAGTATTTCAAGAGAAAAATTCAAACAACAAAGGTTCCCTTCACAACAAGGGACAAGGAATTCAAATCCAATGGCGGATTTGTTTTAAAGCGATTCAAGTGTTCTGTTAGGACATCCACAATTAGTCGACACAGTGGCCTATATTCATGGCTGATCTACTAGCATCTGAATGTCAACTTCTCTTATAACCCGCTTAATATCGCCCATGAAAAACTTTAAGCATGTCTAACGAATTGAGGGTAGATGAACGCAATAAACACAGCGAAATAAACAAAATGCATATTCCAACGATCTTACACGGGTACAACGTATAGGCATTCAGGCTCCCATTCACAACACAGCATTCACCTATGGTCCAACGATCTCAGTAACTATGAACGACAATAATGGCAAGAGTACCATATGGAGGACAGCGACGAAATGCACTACTACTATGGATACAGCATCCCACGACAACTAGTCTACATCTTCTCATGGCAATGGCTGAGTGAGAGGAACCAAGGGTTCTGCTTCTAACACTTCCGACGGTGGAGGTGCTGGCGGTTCTGCATCACTGGGTCTCCTCCTTTCAGGCGGGTGGATAGGGATCCCCTCCAAGATCGGGGCATCCTGCCTATCAACAGCCAGTGTCCTCCACCTGGCCCTAGTGAACAGATAGGCCTCACCCAGTTGATGGACATGCCGATCTTCAGCCTCCTTCAAAGCTTCCTCCATGGTAGGCTCCCAGCTCTCAGCAGATGCAGTACTGGCATGCGCCTCGACGAGCTGCACCTGGAGCATCCGGTGGAAGACCTTGGCTTCCTCGGCGTGCCGAAGGCACGCCCTCAGCTCCAAGGCTTGCCGGTCATACTGCTCATCCAGAGCAAGCAGGTACATAGTCAAGTACACCACGGTGGAACTGTCCTCTTGCGCATCATGCCCTTGCAAAGCCTCCATGCGAGCCCTCCATGCCTGCCATTTCCTATCCAAAGGTGGAAAGAACCGCATGGGGGTACAGGCAATGGGCTCCTCATAGATCTAGCAGAGGTACCGCAAGGCTTTGCGGGCCACAACCTGGTAGGTGTCGATGAAGCTAAACCCGGTGGCGGTCACACTCGAGGCTTTAGTGAGGTTGGGGAACTCTTCACTCTTCCCGATGTAGACGGTAACCTCACATCGCTCGGTGCCATGTTCCTCATACTCCCGGCCCTCATACTTAGGATGACCTTTGACTTCGAGCTTTTGCAGGGTGGCGTGTAGGATTTTGGGAAAACCCTCAACGTTTAGGCAGTAGGTACTAACCCAGGCTCCTGTCATCTCTGGCGGTGGTTGCAAGGAAGGCTGAGCAAAAAGAAAGACTAGCTCAAAGGAAAAGCTAAGCGAGCTAAAGTGCACTGAGTGGTGATATCAATAGCTAAGCCATGCTCTACATATAAAGGCGGAGCGTTTAGTGGTCCTGGCATGGTTCACCAGGGTTCCCACGCAAGATCACTATGACAAAGCGACCAAATTCTGCGTGTTCGAGGCGAGCAACGTGCGATGCCATTACTGACTAGTACGACTGCAGGGCAAGGGCCCAACAAGAGCGCATAAAAGGGGTACGAAGAGACATGGGTCACGACCAGCATGAACCACGAGTGAACGTGGAGCACAAAGCCCCAGCGCAGACCTAACTCCAGAACAGGAACAAAGCAATCATGCACAATACGACACGCGTGACACCTATGGATTGCGTATCTACAAGCAATACTAGCGCTACAATGCACAAACAGGATATGCATGAATGCATATCCTATACGTCCTTCCACTGTTGCCAACATATAGGGCAACCATTCTCAGATTTTTGGCACATCGTTCTCTCCCTATAGCTAGTCGGTACTATCAAACTATGCTCGAGTCAGTGTACCTGCAGCAAACTTGATTAAGCCTATCTAAGTCAGTAGAGTGCCATCTATCCTAGATACATAACCATAGTAATAGGGCTACTTATATAACTTCGCATACAAACGTGCTAACTTTTTGAAAGAACTTGTTGTAAAATTTTAGTTTAGAAAAGGTTTTCAAAGCCTTATTTCCTCATTTGCACTCTAATATCACCTGTGGCAGAACCACCTAATCTAATGCCTCACAGGAGTGCTTGTCTTCCCTTAGACACTAAGCACTCGAGGGAGAATACTAAATTACTCGGTTCCATCGGGCACACCCCAGGGGAGAACCCAAAAATCCACATTTTTACCATCAGGATCACAAATGAGAGAATAAAGCTTACATCATTCTTAACCATTTCTTACATCACTTTTAGTACAACCTCAGAGTATAATATTTTTTTACTATAATAGCAGAATGTAATCATATTATCAGAGCTATAAACAATTTAATCGGACAACGGAATATAAACATGTGAACAGAGTTACAGTGAAAATAAATATCTATTCATGACATGATGAAGTATTGATATATAAGCTATGACAATAGATGATACAACTTTCATTTATAACAGCATTTGGTGAGAGTTTTAAATAACAGCTACGATCGCAGCGTAAAGGGATCCTCACTGAGCCCACCAGGAGGTATCCACACACAAAAGTTAGCTCAAGCGTCCACCTGCCACCTGCAACAGGGGGAATAAAACCCTGAGTACTCAATTGTACTCAGCAAGACTTACCCGATAGGAGAAAAGAAAAGACTCCAATGATATGCAAGGCTATTTGGCTTGTAGATTTATTGCGTTTGTAGGAAGCATTACTAAGCGTGCGTCCTTATATTCATTTTTTATTAATAGCCGCATTGGTTCATTAACTAACCATTCTATGTAAGCACCTATACTACTTTCAAGCAAGTGGTAAGCAATCAGATTTCCTTTGTCCATTTTCCATCTTTCATCTTTCAGTTCTTACTACGATGCTAAACCGTAGACAAGCCATACCGGATCGCCCGGTGATTCCCGAATCAATGCCCCCAGCTGGGTACCCCGAAAACACACGCCCCGCTTATACCCTAGGCACAAATAGGACCAACCCATCACTCTCTTGTCCTGGGTGTCTAGGTCCCCATCCAAACTAGGACTCCAAGCCCCCGCCCCTAAGTCCCGGACCCAGTGCGGTGCAAGGACCTCCTCCACCAAAATAAAATCCTGACAGTCGGTCCGGAAAGAGCCGGATCCACGACAAGAGAGCAACAAGTCTTCCGAGCGCCCATACACAAGATGTGCTCAGGATAATAAGTCCATGACTTGCCTATAATCTTATGCAATGATCGGTCCTTAACCGACCAGACAGGGAAAAACGTAGTAACCAAGCTAGGATCTGCATCCACGGTGACACAACTTCTTATACCCACCAATACCCAAACCATATCCCTGCCCGGTCACCATTTTCCTTTCCACCATTTATATTTTTCCATGTGATGATAATCCAATAATATATCTCCTATCTCTCGCGAGTGACAGGCAATCACTCGACTTCTACCGGGTCCTGTAGCATAGCATTCTACACGATCTTGTCATACTAGTAAGACTCACAGGATATATATATATATATATATATATATATATATATATATATATATATATATATATATATATATATATATATATATATATATATATATATATGCAAGTGGGTTTCAATCAACTCTTTAAAACTTAATGCACAAATATAATTTAAACTGTAGAAAGTGGGGGTTATGCACTGGGGCTTGCCTGGGTAAGATATATTAAAAAGTTAGTATCTGCACCTTCAGATCATCCACCAGCATCCGAATAGAAAGCCCATTGCATCATCTCCTGGCGAGAATACCATATACCACCTTCGGATGCCCAATCACCCTTTAATTGATCCGTTGATCCATCATCGTACCTATATGATATGCAATGCGATGAAATGCAAGGATGTAATTAATCGACTGCAATCGTGACTCGTAAGAATACGACGTACGCCTCTTAAGTTAACGAGCTAGTTCTAACGACGACCGTACTTAGGCTACATCCGTGTTGTCGCATAAGACGTTATTTCCCAACAATTATTTTAGTTATACAAACCCAAGTTGTTTCTTTATTCAAAATAGGACATCATTATTTATTTAGCACACTACTTATCCTGGTGCTACAAAATTTACAATGAGTACCTAATATTGCTAGGAGCCTACTGTACAAATTTTAGATTCAACAATATTACCAATGTACCACAGAAATTCCTACCAGCTCTCCTTTTAACAATATTAAGCATTTTAAACGAAGTAGAGCAACCCTAAAAACCTACCGAGCCTAGGTGAGCAAAATACACTACTAGGTAGATCATGATTTTAGGAGCTCAACCAAACTAGTTTGACATTTTTATGATTTATCTATGATTTACTATGAATTTTACAAGTTTATGTACGAAACTAAATTAACAGATGCTTTAGAAAACTAAGTGGGCCAGCGCGACCTATTTGGCCCAGCAGCTACGCGCCGCGCGTGGCGGGAGTCTAGCCCAGGCGGGCACAGCCCAGGTGGTTGCACGGCCAGTAGGCCCATGCGTGGCTCAGGTGCGGCGGGGCGCACGGTCCAGCAACCAATAGTAGGCCAGCCTAGGTGCAAGGCAGTGAACTGGCCCGGCACGGGGCGCACGGCCAGCGGCACGCGACCAACAACCCAGCGACCGAGAGCGGCCAGCCCACAGACGCGCATGCAATGAACGGCCCACAAGCGCGCTTGACCAACGGTAGACCGACCCAGGCATGAAATCCCAGGGCACGCCTTCATTTTGTAATAAGGACCTGGTATAAACTTTCAGCTTGCATCCTTACCCTTCTCCCTCTCCAAAAATAGAGCACCGACACCGAGGAACCGGCCGGCGGCCGAATCTGACCAGGAGGTCATCGACGGCGGTGAGGAGGCGGCTTCGTGGCCTACCCGCTACTGGGTGCGCCCACAAGTGGACACGGCTCGGCCAGAGGTAGAGCACAGAGCTTTGGCCACATGCGGCGGCGCTCGGAACCGGGCGGCACCGGGGTGAGGACACATCAGCGGTGAGGTGGTGGTGCGAGGGCGACGCGGGGCTTGGGCATGCTGTGGCTGGCCATGGAGCACCCACAAATGGCTTGGTATGATGACGGGCGTAGGCAAGCGGCCACGCATGGCCGCGGTAGAGGAGGAAGAGGAGAGCGTGGCGGATCAGCTATTGATGCACGGCCAAGGAGCTCGACGCGGGATGATGCTCTAGGACGGCGTGGCAAGGATGATGTGGTGATGCGCACGGACATCAGCGGGGCAACCTGGTGCAGCGGTGCTCACGCATGGTCACACGGGGAGGGGCATGGACACCGGCGAGGCACTGTGGCCCGGCAACAGCGGCGCAGGCACGACGTGAACGCGGGAAACAGGCCACTACGACGTGGCGCTGCCACAGCGATTCCCAGCACGGATAGGAAGGCAGCACGGGGAGCGAAGTGGAGGCGCACGCGGGCGCCAAGGTACCAAGCGGGCTCGGCACGGTGTGGTGGAGGACTTCACGCATGTGCCCGCGAGGATCAGCGACGGATGACGGGAAGGCGGGGTGCTACGGCCGTCCCAGAAGAGAAACGGTGTGGGGCAATGTGGGCCGGGCACGCGCTTGTGTGAGAGGGAGAGGGGAAGAGGAAGGCGTGATGGTGAGTGGCTACAGTGCGGCCAAGGCATGCTACAGCAGCGGGCGCGGCCATATCCGGCCGAGCGCCCAGCGTAGGCCAGGAGATCGAGCAGGGGAATGGAGGCAGTACCAGGTAACGGGCCAGAACCGAGGAGAGGGGGGCGAAGCTACGCACGAGTCAATGATGATGTAGCAAGGAGGCAGAGCTACAACGCGAGCATGGCATGCACTAGCAGGGGGGGCTCCGTGCAGCATGCGGCCGGCTCGGATGAGTAGCAGCGCGCGCGGCGGACAGAGATGGCCACGCGGGGGGAGGAAAACTAGAAGAGAAAGCAGAGCGAGGAAGACATGCAGGACTGGGAGAGTACCTCCACTACGACTGAGAAGAAAAAAGGAAGGGGGGCAGGACTAATTACCTAGCATGGATGGCAGGACATGCTGGTTGGCAATGACAATATCGAGACCACAGAGACGAGCAAGGCAAGACCGAGACAGCAGAAACGTGAGCAACTCGGCCAACATCATTTAAGGCGATCATTAGAGAAAGGGCAGGGAGGATTTGGCCTGGCCCAAGGTGGCCGACAAAGCGTGTTGGTTGGCATGGATAGCTCCAAAGAGGTGTGCCTGCGCATGGTCAACTGCAACAGTGACACGGCCGGCAACGCGACGACGTAGGTAGACAGGTCGAGTAGCAAGGACGAGTTCTAGTACGTTACGATGGGACTTCGAGATATTTTTCAGATAACGTCGTAGCGCCAAACCAACCTACAAACTACATCAAACCAAGGTACTCACCGGGATCCATCAAGCTATACAAAAACATGGATAATTCATTTTATCATTTTATGTGAGTTTAAAACTTTAAAACACGAGAGCTCGGTTAATTAATTTCTTTTAGGCCTTAGTTAAGGTGCTAAGCGAGCTCGTAACACCAGAGGTGTTACATCATCCCCCGTTGTTTTGTCGGTTCTCCATCGCCTCCTTGGTTGTATCTATGCCATCCTTTAAGTCGATTTGATCCAAGGGCTCACAATTGACGCTGCAGCCTATATATACCAACCCCTGCCACCCTTCCTGATTGATAAGTTATTTGAGAAGACAAAAACCCTAATCATCCTCAGAGCTCCATCATATTCTAGGGCATAACTAGTTAGGCTAGGTCTAGAGGGAGGTAAGCAGGGTTTGCTTGGATTCCTGATCTTATCAAGAGCATGGTTTGGTATAATCTTTGTACCCCCACTCTTTTATAACTCCATTACTTTTATATGTTTGCTACAATTGTTATGACAACATTGGTATTCACAATATTCATGTTCTTAGTTATAATGTTCATTGTCTACTTTGATTATATACTTAGTATAGCTAGTTTATCATTATGTTTATGAATAAGTTCGTATAGCGCCCGCTCTAGTGTACACGGGGTGAGTGGTCGACATTTGTGTAAGTGTGGTGCTTATATGTTGTTTACCTATGGATACACCCTATATTTTGGGTCATGTGGTAGATCGCGGATGTGACACTCCTGTTGAGTCCTTTGTAGTCCACTCCTCAAATATAGGTGCAAGTAGGGTCCGATTACAAAGGAAGAACAAGCTCTATTCTTAATCTTCCTTAGTAATATCCCTTATGATATAAAGATGACCTTAGTCATGACTACTAGGTGTAATTGCACTAATCAATGTATGCTTTAACTTGTAATTAAGAGTGGCTTAGGAATTATTCCTCTAATATGCTAATGCCATAGAAAGGAGTACTCTGAGTGATTTATCTTTAATCCATACTTATCATATACATAATTTATCCTATGACTTACCCCTGTTGTGAGTAGAATATTGGTTATAGTTTACTTCTCCATCAATAGCATAAGTTATCAATACATGTCTGTGCTAGACCTTCCCTATGGTAAAATATAAATAACGATACCTAGAATACTCTCAGGTAAAGTGCTACAATGGTATATTATTTGTGTGCTTGCAGATTTCTTTCTTTTATATATATATATATATATATATATATATATATATATATATATATATATATATATATATATATATATATATATATATATAGGGAGAGACTATTCCGTAGCCGGCTACAAAATAAGTTATTCTGTAGCCACCTTCATTTACCATAATTTTATATACTAATTTACCATAATGTCAATACATATTTACGATAGTTGGGTTACTATAACACACGGAGATATTTACCATAACGTTATATTAAACCATTTAGTAAGGAGTTACTATAATCTCGTAAAATAACATAGTAATTATCGTAACTCAAAGTGGCTACAGAATAAGTTATTCTGTAGCCAGCTACAGGATAGTAGTTATATATATATATATATATATATATATATATATATATATATATATATATATATATATATATATTCTTTCTAGTCACATGAAATATTAAAGTACTTCTTAGTGTCATTCTAGAAGTGGCACTAGGTTCTACCAACAAGCATTTCTGGCACCAACATTACTGATGACAACTTAGTAAAAGATGCTAAGGAATGTAAACAATGTAAGGTGACTACTTAAAACAAGTAACACGTTAATAAATACCCACAAGCATTTTTAGCACCGTTGCTGGGGAAGGTAGCTAGGCAAAGGAAATATGGATAAACTTATACTTATTGATGTGATAGAAGATAACCATTGACCTCTGCTCAAACAGGCTTACCCTTGTTTTGTCTACTTGTGTATCTTATGCAGGGTAATGTATGATTGGTTTTGACCTTCCGACAAACTACGTGGACAATCTAGAAGCATTACTTAGGAAAACTAAGGCTAAACTCAAGAAAGTTTTAGCTTTAGAATTGGAAGACAACTAGATAAGGCGAAGCTTAACACCAGAATTTGAAGCCATGGCTAACAAGACTCTCCATGAATTCTTTGCTCCAACTATAGCCAACATTCGAACCGGACCAACAGTCAATGTTAGAGACAGTGGATTCATGCTCAATCTAGCCCTCATCAACATGGTGCAAGCAAGCCAGTTTTATGGAAAGGCACATGAAGATGCGAGTGCACATCTCCAACACTTCTTGGAGATTTGTAGCACTTTCACCATCAAAGGAGTGACCCA
The DNA here is from genome assembly GCF_019320115.1 of Miscanthus floridulus. Lineage (NCBI taxonomy): Eukaryota > Viridiplantae > Streptophyta > Magnoliopsida > Poales > Poaceae > Miscanthus > Miscanthus floridulus. The sequence goes on along the minus strand of NC_089598.1, from coordinate 54,384,264 downwards.
AGACATCATACTACTTTGCCTCTTCCCATTCTTACTCTTTGGGAAGTCAAAGCAATGGTTCTACGCCAACAAAGATAGAAATACTACATGGGATAACTACTCCACTATCCTCCTAGCAAAGTTTTTTCTCATAGGCAAGACCAATGCTCTGCATGGGAGAATCTCAAGCTTTCAACAACAACAAGATGAATCTTTCCCTGAGACATGAGAAAACTTTCAAGATTATATTGCAGAATGTCCTCATCTTTGGATGAAAAATTGGCTACTGATGTAGACTTTCTACCATGGGTTGACCAACAGTACCCATGAGACTATGGATGTTGCTACTGAAGGTGCATTCCTATCACTCACCATACCAGCTGCAATAGCTCTTGTGGAGAAGATGGCCTCCAACCAAGGCTGGAATGAAGAACGTCTTCAGACCCGCAAGAGAGGTGGAGGTATGCATCAACTCAATGAGGTAGATATGTTTGTGCTAAGATGGACCTGCTGATGAAGAAGCTCAAAGATCGAGCTAATAAGAAGCAGGAAGTCATGCATATTCATGATTCTCGCATGACATGTGTAGAGTGTGGAAACACTGGGAATTTAGGGAGCAACGCCCTAAAATTCACGAGGATGTGAACTTCGTCAACAACAACTACTATTGTCCTCAACAAAATCAAGGACGGAATCAGAAACAAAGGCCGAACTACCAAGGTAACTATCAAGGTAATAATTTTAATAATTTCAATCAACCACCCTTGTGAGAATTAATTGCTAGCCAAATGAAACTTATGGAGGGATTATCTAGAAAGGTAGCTACCAACGGTAAAATTCTAGAGAACATAAATAATAGAATGGATAGCTTTTCTTTTGCCATTAAGAACCAGCATAGCCTTAATAAAATGGTAGAATCACAAATAGCTCAGCTGGCAGCTTCTGTTCCTCCGTCCGACAAAGGTTAGATTCTAGGGCAACTAGAAGATCTAGAAACTGCAAATCTTATCAATATTCACAATGCAGCATATTACTATATACAACCATCATCGAGAAGGTGGATAGATTATACCTAACCAAAAAAGAAGAGCGATTCAGGAAGACCTGTCATCCCCATCGCCATTGGACCACACATTTGCTAAGAAGTTGTCTATGACTTCAGAGCAAGTGTCAACATCATGCCTAAGGTAATCTATGATAAAATTAATGGAGATATTTTGTTGTACACAAATATGTGTTTGCAGCTTGCAGATCAGTCACTCTGCTACCCCAAGGGAGTTCTTGAAGAAGCCATTGTTTGAGTGGGACAATCATATGTTCCTGTAGACTTTGTGGTTTTGGAAACAGGTGGAGATGTAAGGGCACCCATTATTTTGGGCTGACCTTTCCTAAGCATCGCAAAAGCCATGATCTACGTGGACAGTGCCAAGATTTGCTTCATAATCAAGGATACAAAGGAGAAGTTTTCTTTCAAGAACCGCATCCTGCAATCTCCAAGACATCCACAGACACCGTACCTGCTCGAAGAGACAATAGTGACCAAGAAGAAGAACAATAGGAGAAGGAGGAAGAACATCATCAGGCAGCCACAAGAAGAATCAGTTAACATGATCAACACACTCCAATCAGAGTACAACCACCACCTCGCTTGACCATTCCTTTCTAAGAAGGATGATCCAGGTGTACCCTCTGCGACATTGGATCGGGTGTCAACATAATGTCCAAGGTAATGTATGAATATTTATCTGGTAATGTATGAATATTTATCTGGTAACGAACCTTTGTTCCCTACATATACGCAATTGCAAATGGCGAACCAATCAATTCAATTTCTGGAGGGAATAGTGAAAGATGTCATGGTAAGAATACATGATCACTATGCCCCTACCAACTTCATGGTTCCAGACATGGATGAAGAAGATGATGCACCCATCATCCTTGGAAGATCGTTCCTTAACAACACTAATGCGATCATCTATGTCGGATCTAGACAAGTCCACTTCCAATTCCCTAGAGAAAAGGTACGCTGTTATTTTAATAGTTACACCACTTATGAGCAGCCCAAGAAGTCCTGCTCTAGGAGGAGACATCAATCATCCCAACACTAGAAGAATCAATACCCCAAGAATGAATGGGAGGAAGATGAAGAACATGAAGAACCTATGAACAATGTACCTACTCTGCCAAAGATGAATCCACAAACCAAGCAGGTGTGGAAGGAAAAGGTGACCTCATCAGAGACACCATCACAAGAGGTGCAACCATCAAGGTCTCCATCTTCGGGACCGATAGATCTCCAGTCAAGTCCTGTCCGGAGGACTTAAAAAATCTGAACCCTTGCCAGGAGGTAACATCAGTAGTTATCCATATTTACTTTCTAGCATTGCATGAATTCTTTTCACTTTAGCATATTTACTTTTCTACATTAGCATTACATTTAATAAAAGAAAGTAAAAAGTTTTATCACTGCATTATAAATCTTAAGCCCCAGGTGAATAGATCTACGGTGTAAATACCCATGGGAATATTCACTGTGGGGGCATAAAAATTAAAAAAAATACCATGCATACATACTTTTATTTTCTGTATATTAGAAAATTAGAAAATCCAAAATTATTGGATAGACATCCTGCTAAAATTCCGCCAATAAGGAAATATTTCAAAACCTCAAGAATGACTAACTTCCGAACGGCTGACGTCTAACCCATTTATCCTAATCCGATCAACGAATTTTGGTATTTTTGTTGGTATTTTGCAGGATGATGCACCAAGATCAAGAACAAATTCATCTGGTTGTCTTCATCTCAATCCATCCTGGGATGAGAGGGACATCCGCTAGCAAATCTACTCTAAAAAGGATCACTCAACTTCAACATTCGACCGTGCCAACATCCAGGTTGGGGGGAAAGGCATCCCCCATGAATCTTGCTAAGTATTTCTTTTCCTTTTGTTCTATTATTTCTAAGTCATAAAAAGATGCATAACTAAAAATAAAATAAAAATTTATCTTTGTGTTATATATATTAGTAAGGTGTGATCTAAAAATAAAAACAAAATAAAGAGTGTGTCTAGTTTTCTATTTTTAAGAGCTCAATAAAATAAAAGGACTCTAAAGATAATCTCTTGAAATGGAAATAATAAATAGTTGCTCTGTTGTAATTCCTTTCAAGTACCTTGTTTTCAGCCTTGAATTCTCCTGAGTTTTGGATACGACTGTTTTGATATAAGAATTTACTCTGAACTTAAAACTTGTGGGTAGCATATGCTTGATCTAAGTCCAGATAATTGACGGATATGATATGAAAAGTTCTGAGCTGTTGTTTATCTTGTTCCAAGTGACACTAAAGTTCTAGAGATTTATCTTTTGAAAAATATGAAAATCCTACATGATGAGCTCCTATTTGACAAAGGTTGAATTCCTACCAAAGCCATACATGATATTTAGATTAGGGAAACTTCCACATATATGTTGCTTGTTTTGCATTGAGTTTATTCAATCTTTGTTGACCCTTATGAGAGGTTTGTCATGTTCTTAAAATCAAGATCACGTACACACCACCCAAATATGCACTACTCCTACACTGGGGTAGGCGCAACAACATGTCATTCCATATAGATCCACCCAAAAATGATTACTCCTACACTGGAAGAAAACACCAAAAATATTCTTGATAGGATATCCACCAAATAAATGCTCCAAGTTCTTGTTGCTATCTCTCAAAAGTTTGTTGCAGAAAAGAGAAATGTGGCTATGCAAAAGTTATTCATAAAAAAAGAGAAAAATAAAAAAAGAGATGAGAAAAAATGGACAAGTGTCCAAGATATTGAAAACAATGGGTACTCAGATGCCCACCTAAAAAAACAAAAGAAGAAAAGATAAATAAGATAGCCCATGTTTTCTTGCAATGTTGTTTCCAAGTTTAAAATAGAGATATATTTTTAAGGAGCATAGTAGAAATAGGTTAGCTGCCATATATATCCACCACATACATCCACACACATGCACATTTTGATTTGATTGTATGACTCAACTCTCTTTGGATCCAAGGTTTGACTTTACAATATATGTATTGCAAGTATGCTCTTTTATGCTTTCTCCACTCCTATGAGCTCCACATAAGCTTTAGTTATAGGAAGAAAGAAAGGCATAACATCACTATTGCCTTGGTGAGGATCCACAAATATCACATATATTGAGAGACTTGAGAGTGTCACACAAAGGAAGCTCTGAGTTTTATTTTGAAAATCTATAAAAACTCTAGAATAATAGTTGAGCGAAGAACTTGAGACATAGTGCTTGACTTGATCGTTTTGTCTTTCAATTGCTCAAGACCCAAGTGAAGGCTAAGAAGCCCCATGGTTGAAGGTAATTTGGATAAGTTTGAAAGTCAGATCGATTTACTTTAATCTAGAGGAGAATTCTTGTTTGAACGCATGTGTACTTTTGAGGAGTGAAAGCATCGATGCAACTCCTGATCCATTTAATGAGTTTAGCTTTGCTAAGGGACTAGCAAAGGTTAATCTTGGGGGAGTTTGTTGATGGCAGTTAACAACCATTATAAACTGTCAATATAATATGCATAAGGGCATAAATATAATCACCAACGAAGGTCGAGGGGTTTAAACTAACAAATTCCATGAGTTTTGGTGAATCTATATTTTATGCAAGGTTTATCCAGAAAACCATCAAGGTGGACCTACATGTCAAATTTAATCGCGCTTATCCAGAGTGAAAATGACCCTAGAAGGTTCCAAAAGACTCAAGAGGACTCCACACCGAAGCGGAGGGCGAGTCACCACCACCTATAGGCCGGTCGGCCCCCTGGTGCCCACATGTCATCCCCCATTGTTTTGTCGGTTCTTCACCCCTCCTAGGTTGCACCTATGCTGTCCTTTAAGTCGGTTTGATCCAAGGGCTCACAATTGACACTCCGGCCTATATATACTAGCCCCTGCCACTCCCCTAATTGATAAGTCATTTGAGAAGACAGAAACCCTAATCATCCTCAGAGCTCCACCATATTTTAGGGCATAGCTAGTTAGGTTAGGTCTAGAGGGAGGCAAGCAAGGTTCGCTTGGATTCCTGATCTTGTCAAGAGCGTGGTTTGGTATAATCTTTGTACCACCTCTCTTTTGTAACTCCATTACTTTTATATGTTTGCTACAATTGTTATGACAACATTGGTATTCATAATATTCATGTTCTTAGTTATAATGTTTATCGTCTACTTTGATTATATACTTAGTATAGCTGTTTATCATTATATTTATGCATAAGTTTGTATAGCGCTCGCTCTAGTGTACACGGGGTGAGTGGTCGACATTTGTGTAAGTGTGGTGCTTATACATTGTTTACCTATGGATACACCCTATATTTTGGGTCATGTGGTAGATCGCGGATGTGACACTCCTGTTGAGTCCTTTGTAGTCCACTCCTCGAATATAGGTGCAAGTAGGGTCTAGTTAAGAAGGAAGAACAAGCTCTGTTCTTAATCTTCCTTAGTAATATACCTTATGTGTAGATATAAAGATGACCTTAGCCATGACTACTAGGTGTAATTACACTAATCAATGTATGCTTTGACTTGTAATTAAGAATGACTTAGGAATTATTCCTCTAATATGCTAATGCCATAGAAAGGAGTACTATGAGTGATTTATCATTAATCCATACTTATCATATGCATAATTTATCCTATGACTTACCCCTGTTGTGAGTAGAATATTGGTTTAGTTTACTCTCCATCAATAGCATAAGTTTTCAATACATGTCCGTGCTTGACCTTTCCTATGGTAAAATATAAATAATGATACCTAGAATACTCTCTGGTAAAGTGCTACAATGGTATATTATCTGTGCGCTTGTAGATTCTTTTCCTTTATATATATATTCTTTCTACTCACATGAAATATTAAAGTACTTCTTAGTATCATTCTAGAAGTGGCACTAGGTTCTACCAACAAGCATTTCTGGCACCAACACTAGGGATGACAACATAGTAAAAGATGCTAAGGAATGTAAAAAATATAGGGTGACTACTTAAAACAAGTGACACGTTAATAAATACCAACACAAACCAAAACTTGTTATTGGCATCAGTACAGACATATTCTGAGGCATACTGTGTTAAATGATTGAATCTGCCCAAATATTCCATCACACACTGTTCTCCTTGCTGCAACGTGAGGAACTATTCTATTTTCATCTCCACAACACCACTAGGAACTGGTGTGTCTAGAAAGTGGCGCGAAAGTCAGCTTGTGGAACCCGATATCCCTCTGGCTGTGTTGCAAGGAAACTCACCCACCAAGCCCCAGTAGGACCCTAGAGTTGTTGTGCTACAAACAGAGTCTTCTAGACATCACTAGAGCGGATAAGACCAAACTTTTGCTCTATAGTGCGGATCCAGTCTTCTGCCTCTAGAGGTTCTTTGGCTTTATGAAATACGTCAGAAAGTCACGATAAGTGTTGGCAGCTTTAGGATCCGGATGACCATGAGAAATAGGTACTCCATATTGCGCCCAAGTTTGGAGAATACGCACATTGTCGGTGCTAACATTCACCAGAGCAGCAACTGTATCATCTAAGGTTGGTGCTCGTGGGGGATCAGTCATGTTGGCCTGACCACGTGAGGTACCAAGTACAACTATTTTTCTAGAATGAGTCCTCATGCTGTAAGGTAAGAAAGACCATCAGCCACTAGATTTCCATAGACAGATAGAATAGCAAGGGGGAAAAGAAAGATAGCATGAATAGGATTGGCAACATACCTACCCAAACTACTAGCAAGGGGGGAAAGTAAACAAAAGATTAATTAATGACATGACGCATGAACGGTCCAACGCTCAACTAAACTAACCTACCTACTTACATAACTTTATCATTTTAATAAACATATTATGCAAGTGAGTGACAACACACTCAATTTTATAATATAGTGCAATATTAAAACATGTTATCCCACTTTTACATAATTTTGGGGTGTATCTACCACCCTTATAATTATACGGAAAACACATAAAATAACTAGGGGAAAAGCAGGAAGATTCTAGCAGAATATCCTACAAGTTTAGGGACTATATGAATTGAAGTACTATAGTGCGGTGGAGAAATTGGCACACCACAATAGCTCCTAAAATAAGGCAGGACATCCCTTAGCAAACAGAAGGTAAGGTGAAACTAACCCTTTTGACCAAAATAGACTTGAAATTCATTTGTATTGTTTGTTTTGAAGTTTTATAAAGTAGTACTACAACACTTCTGCAATGACATGCTCCGATACCAGCTGTGGCAGAACCACCCAAATTATATGGCCCACATGTGTCCATCATTGTCTCACAGACTTCTGACTATTGCACACGTAAGCCACACGATCTCAGTAGTCTATCGGGTGTCCTCGGGAAACCCGAATCATCCACTTTTTCTTTCTGAGCAGGATACATCATAGAAGACATTGCAATATTACAATAGTTTATACAAATATATTACATCAGAATAAACAATGGAAGTCTTACTAACCATAAGTTTACAAATCATTCATTAAGTTATTACACTTCATAAGTTTTAGCCAACTAGGTAGTAGGGTAGCATGACAGGTACCACGAGTAACACACAAGATAGATTCACCCTGCCCAAGGGTGCACAACAAACTTCACTACTACTAGCTCTCCACCTACAACAAGGGTTAACAAACCCTGAGTACAAATGTACTCAACAAGACTTATCCGACGAAAAGGAAAGACTCCAAGGATATGCAAGCTTAAGGGAAATCAAGATAAGTGTGAAGCAAGAATCAAGATTAACTTTTGCAGAAAAGCTTACTAAAGGTTAATCCTTACTTTCAAGGTTTTAGGTCAAGTTAAATCATTATTAGTCTCTAGTTTGCACCTAATCTAAAGCAACCACTTCTTTAATCATCACATCACATGATCACCAGTATCATTGTTTCATTTATTAACTACGATGTAGGGTAGAGGATTGAGTCTTCTTCTTTGAGAAGCAGTAGCGATTCGAATTGATTTGGCCCAACTAGGGTTTCCTTACCACATGATATATGTAGGTCCTGGACCTACGAATATCAACCCTCACTTGGATCCTCTAGAATGTGAACCGGTCTGCACTACCTGAGAATACAGTAATCTACCTCCTGAGCCATCCCGGATGGATTCACAGGATGGGTACACTCTCGCCATCTCCCACTCCCAATGCGCAGTTGTTTTTTCACATAATGGAATAGCCTAGGTATCAGGTTTTCTAGTGTATGTGGCTAGTACTATAAAGTCTCGAATACATAACTAGCCTACAATGAATGGTCCTTAATCGACACAAGTGGGGCACTATGTCAAGACTCAAACTTCATGCAAGCAAAGAGTCCGGCCGATCTCATTTGAAATTCATGATCATTATTAAACCACAGGGCATTCCCAGGAAAACATTGTAAACCAACTTGTTGCTCAACTTTTAATTACGAAGCATAACTAAGCATCATTAACCTACTATTATAGACTGGGTGACAAGGATAGGTATGGAAATATCAAGGCAGGTATGCAACAGTTGGTAATCAAACAACTCATATTTTACTTAAATGCATCAACCAAAAGACTTAAGTGAATAACGTTTATAAAACACAAGGAAGGGGGTTATGCTTTGGGGCTTGCCTTCGGTGTCGAGGTTGTCAGTTACTTCAGAAAACCATAGATAAGATAACCAACACCCACTAAAAGAAAATCCACTTGGGACTTGCTCAACAACGGGATCACCACTCTCGATCACTAAACATAAATAAATTTGCATGCTTTAGAATGATGCCATACTTAACATGGGTTATGATGATTAAACAAGATTAACTAACTTCAGTACAACTTTCTTTGACGATTAAGTTAGATTGGTAACTCTCAAAGCAATATTAATATTATTATTAACAAGTTGATTATGAGCTCAACTAATAGTAATTAAATTGCCAAGGAATGTAACACCCTAGGTGTTTGCCACCAGTTAAGCAATGGGTTTGAGCTCAAACATGACATGTTAAGTGGTGATGAAGGTGTCAAGATCAAATCTACAAGAGCGAGGTCCAACTTAAACTTGAGCAACACACCTTAGCTTGCATATTGGCCCTTTTTAGATATATACCTAAGTAATGTTGAAGGTGCTTCTTTCATGTGCCTCACACCAATTGCCATCCACATGGATGATTGGAAAAGTTTCGTGAAGTTTGGAATAAAAAAGTCACATGAAATGATAAGTTATAATCTTTCTTGGATTGCTTTATTAAGTGAATGGAATTATAGATCGTCAATCAAACCTTGCTACCTTGCCCAAATGACTCTAATTGAAATCTACAACAAAAGTCATGAAGGGTTTGTGTTGAGCAAAGGTCAAGAAAATGCCTCAATCGGTCAAGAACTCTAATTTAAGCTTTACCGTGATGCTACATTGACTTGGTTTGAACTGTGGCTTACGGTGCTTGCATGGAGTTGCACCTAAAATAAACGTTGAGGTTTGAGTGGAGTAGAGCAAACTTTGTTTTTGGACCAAGAGCCAGATCAGGTTGGAAATAGGTCAAACAGAGGCTCGAAGATTGAATCTGCGGCTGTTTTCAGACTTGAAATATTCTAAGCTAGGAGTTAATCATCATCGGCGTTGGCATGTTGTGTTCTCATGTTTTCGTTAAGCAAATTGACTTGACCCCAAAATAAAAGTTGGAGTGTACATGATGGAGAAGAGCATGTAAAAAGATGGCACTCGTGTGACTTTGTTTGGACCATCAATTTAGACTTTTGTACATCGCTGCCAACGCGTTGACACTATCACTTTGGAGCCTAATTACTGGCTAATCCAGATCTCTAATGACCATGGTCTATAAATGAAAAATGAAGAGCAGTTCATGGGCTTCAAACTTTGTTTTAGGCTCAATGTCCAATTCACACCAGAGATGGCCCAAATCGGCTCCCCACCTCACCCTCACCGTCGCCCGCCACCTGCTCGAAATTCTGCCTTAATGAATGACACGTGTTGTAGACGTGGCCACCATGCGCCCCTACTCTCTGCCACGTGCCCCACGCCTCACTTAATGTAGTGGACCACCAAAGCGACTCGCCCTTCTCCCTCGGCCCTCCCTCTGCGCTCTCGCTCACTCTCGGTGCCGTGCGCGCACGCTAGAGGTCGGCCACCATGAGCGTCGTCGTCGAGCTTGCGACATCACCATGCCCCCTCGCCTCTATGCTCCACTGCTCCCCGCTGACCGTGGCACATCCTTGTGCAGCTCACGCCACACCTCTAGACCTCCTAGACCGACACCATTGGCCGCTGTCGCTCCATGACGTCGGAGCCGCTACCGTCGCCGCCACTCGCTGCAGTGGCCGCACAGCCATAGGCCACCTCAGGCCGAGATGGGCAGCCCAGCATGTGTGCATGGGCCCCTGGTCCTTCCTCACCATTCCACCGCCGCCGACGAGCCTCTGCCGGTCGAAAACCGCGAGCCGACCATCTCCCCTGCTGTGAACCGAGAGGAGGGACCACGCGCAGCAATTCGAGAAAAGGGAGGGGGTTAAGTGAAGAACCCGTGACTCATTTGAATAGTGCTAAGAAGGACCGGTTCGCTAGCATTTAATTTGTGTTTTCTGCAGGGACCCCAATGCAAGATTTACATCCCTTTTCTTTGGTTTTTACAGATTTGAATGATTAAATTTGAAAATTCATAGTAATTACTAGTAAAATTGTAAAATAGTAAATGAGGACTTTTTGGAATCCTTATGAAATTATCTATGCACTAGATCTATAATATGGCATGTTTTAGTTTAAATATTGTGCCATAAAAATAGATTTATTCAGTTAGGTTTTTAATACAAGTTGTATTTTGTCTTTTTCATAAATGTAGTTGTTGTGCTCAAATAAAAGTGAAATTTTTATGGAGTGCTAACAAGGTAATGGTTTATGTGTGGTAAAAACTTCAAAATTTTAGGCTTGATAGTTTAAGAGTTATAAAAATAATAAATGCCCTATGTTGCTTTGCTCCTATCCTGAATAGGTCTACATGTTTGAATTAATTGTCTTAGTTAAGTTATGAATCATGTCTTGATGACAATACATGAGTTGTGGTACTTTTCTTAAGATTTCCAAAAACCTAAGTAGCATAATTTTTGGTTAAGTACATTTTTAGTTATGGTTGCTTAGATTTCTATGGCTGTTTCTGCCTAAACCCTAATAGGATTGCCTTGTTGGTACTGTGGGGCCTTTTTAATAGTAGATTTAGCTTTAGGTATTTATAACAAAGTTGTTTAGAATTTTCTAAGCTTTCTAAAAAGTCTAGAACCACATTTATTGGACATGTAGAACTCTAGTTATAGCTGTTTAAAGTGGTATGTCAGATTCTATCCATGTTTTGGATAGAGATGCATTCATTGGATTAGTTGACCTTGCTAGCTGTAGAATAATCTTAGGATGATAACAAGAAAGTTGTAGGTAACTTCATAATATTTTCAAAAAATTATGATTCATGATTGTTGGAGGTCCAGAACTCGAGTTATGCTTCTCTGAAGTTCCTATCAGTTTTCTGTATCACTGTTGTTGGGCTGCATGTGTAGTTTTGCTTGTGCAATTACTTTTGTAGTGTAAATGATGTTTGCTATAGTGGTAGTGAATACAAAAGTTGTATATAATTTCATAGTCTAGCTTGTGTTAAATTTTCATGACCATAGTTCTATTAATTTAGGAGCTATAGATTTTGTAACTTCATGGTCAGATTTTGCATGCTCTCTGTACAGATCTGAATGATCGTATTGTTTGACTTAGCTACGCTTTGAATCATGTCTTGGAGATAATATAAGAAGTGTAGTTCCTTTCATGAGCTTTCCAAATTATTAAAGATCACCCCTTTTGGTGTTGTAGACCTCCAGTTATAAGCTTACGAATTTGCATGGCAGAATCTGTCCAAGTCTGGATAGAGGTGCTCAATTCTGCATGATTGACCTTGTTAATTATGGAATCACCTGGTGATTATATTAACAATGTTGTGGATAATTTCATTAGCTTTATAGAAAGTCTAGGGTCACCCTTATTGGATACTTATATCTCTAGTTATGGTTAAAACAAGTGACTGTGGTGCTGCTGTCCAGATTTCTCTACATGTGCTAGGTGATTGCTATAGCTTGCTCTTGTTTTGGCTAAACATGTTGGTTAGTTCTTGATCAATGCTTAGGTGCAATATCTGAACTTAAGTTTACTTATGTGCCATACCTAATATGCTTGCTATCCCTTTATAATAGGCTGTGTGATGTTTAGTTAAATAACTCTAGGTGCCTATGTCTTACATGATCTTAGGTTGCCTTGAATGCTATTATGTGATGCATCTCATATTGTCATTCTTCATATTCATGCACTTGCATCTTGCATCTTATCTAGGTAATCTAGATGAACCACATGAAGGTCGGGATGTTGGAGCTAAACCCGAAGATGGTGTATAGTGGACCTATCCCAAAGATGGAAGGACCCCTGGAGTATATGCCTGAACAGGAGATGCTCACCAAACGAGTGTCATCTAACAAACACTAACCTAGTGTTGGATCACGAGCAAGCCTCGAAGCATTCTAAGCTCCTATGTTTTTACAAATATCACTGAGTCCTTTATGTTTGATGCATTAGGTTATAAGAGTTGATTGGAACCACTTGATGCATATAAATTCCTTGTCTAGAAATATACCTTTAACCCTATGTACATCTAGGATCGAATATATGCTTAGCCATGCTTAGACCGGTAGAAGTTAGGTGATTTCCTATCACCTGCGAGATATAGGTGGATACCGAAGCACGGTTGGCTATATTTGCTATCGTAGAAAAGAACCATGGGGTAATGTAAATGGAGACCAGGCGGGATGTCGATAGAGAAGCAACAAGACATGGAGGTCTTGGGTGTGGATCTATCCCTGTCTGTGTCGATTAAGGACCATACCATTGTTGGCCCTTCTGACAAGATTGAACGCATGCCTATCACTTAGCTGGCCGGATAACTCGTTCCGACCACAAAGCCAAGTAGCTCAACTCAGGCCAGGCCCCATTCAATAAAAGTGCACACTCTGGATGGTAGTAAGGATGTGCGGGGAGCCAGACGTGAGCCCAAGTGTAGGGTAGTCCTGATCGTCCTGGTAGTTGGTTGTCTCTAATTGTGCGGCGCTGGACGAACCCACAAAATGTGTACCTAAGTTGTACCAAAAGTGACCTAAGGCTACCGTGGCTGGTAGACCTAGGTTTGTGTTAGGAATAAATTTCTAGCTGGTTGAAATCGATTCGAATCGCCGTCTCTCCCGGATAGTGAGAAACTTGGCTAGCACCAACATCATAGTAATTAGATTATGGAATATGATGGTTGGATAAACATGAAGTTACTACACCGGCTATGGTTACTATTGTATGCTATTAAAATGATATATCACATGTTTGGCACACGATAGTTGCTAATCTAGAGATGGATAGTTATAATTAACTTGATGACAGAATTATAATTGTATAACTGAGTTAATCGCTTTTTATGCAAAATGTTGTCAAGCTACCTCCACCTATAAAGCCTTACATGATCCTTGGAGTCATTTTATTTCTGGTTTATGACGGGTAAGTCTAGCTGAGTACATTCGAGTACTCAGGGTTTATCCCACCATGTTGTAGGTGAAGTTCTTTGCCTGCTAACAATGGTGGCTAACTGCCGGTGGGCTCAGTGACTCTATATTTACTTCTCATCTATATGATTTTAACTGAGGATGTCACTTATGCTAGCAATGTATTTGGAACTTATATTAATGTAATCATTTGAAAGCTATGTTGTTTTCACTAATCGGTTTTAAAACCCAAACTTGTACTATTATTTGTGAACCCATTTGTAATAATATTTCCGCTGCAACTCTGCATATGTGATGTGTATTTGCTTAATCACGTGGTCTTGGTTGTGATGTTGATTTACCGAGGACCTTCGTGACACTCGACGGACTACCGGGTTTATATAAGTGAAAGTATGTGCGTGTCAACGTGTTAGCGAAGATAGCCGTACTTGATCTTGTATAAATTGGGCGGTTCTATCATAAGGAACATCTGAGATGTTTGTGTCCCAAGGTCCACAATCAATCCAAAATCACACACAAGTCAATTTATGATTTATTCTAATTATGTTGGCTTTAATTAATTAAAGGCATGTAATTAAGTGGATAATTAAAAATTATCAAAATAGTACCAAACTTTTTGTGGAGCTAGGATATTGCACATAACATTTACAAAAAAAGTTTCATGATTAAAAGATATTTATTTTAGCCTATAAAAATCATGAAAGGTGTATTTATTAATTAAAAGAGGTAATTTTTAAGCATGCAAAAACTATTGATTTTGATCATTTCATATTTTTCTAGGTAGAGCGTCCAAAGATAAGCTTACAAAAATATTCATAATTTTATCATGCTTCTATATTTTTCTAGGAATTTAACAAAAAAGTGCATATATTAACATTTTCTGGAAAGAATAAAACCAAAGAAAATCATTTTGCACTCAGACCCCGCTAGCCACAGTGACTGACAGAGGGGGCCTAGTCACGCGCATAGTACTAGCCACGCTGACCGTGATGGTGCAGACTTTGACCGGTGGGTTCTCACCGCTGTTGAGGACTCCGGTGATGGCAAAAACATCTACATGATTGCAGTGGTCTAGCACATCGATCAAGGGTACTGGATGAACCTCTACTACACCGTAGCTGATTCGACAGTGACCATGGCAGCCGGCAATGCTCTAGCGAGGCAGAACACACCAACAACAAGGTCTCTGACAACGGGGATGGTACTAGTGGCTTCCCTACAGCCTACTACACCCAAACAAGGTGATGATTGAACTGATAACGGCATCGCGCGAGCTCTACGCCGTTCATGGCGGCCACGGTGACGCGGTGAGCTGCACACCGGCCATGAAGGGTCGATAGAGGTAAAACGAAGGCGAGCAACACAACTAGTAGCTCACCATGTGTTGGTATTTATTAACTTGTCACTTGTTTTAAGTAGCCACCTATGATATGCCTATATCTTCTAGCATTACTTGTACTAGGTTGTCATCCCTAATGATGGTGCTAGAGATGCTTGTTGGTTTTATGTAGTATTACTATTAGAATGATACTAAGTAGTTCTTATTATTTCATGTAACTAGAAAGAATATATAGATATGAATGAAATGGAATCTACAAGCGCACAGATAATATACCATTGTAGCACTTCACCCAAGAGTATTGCAGGTATCGTTATTTATATTTTTACCACAGGGAAGGTCTAGCATGGTCATGTATTGATAACTTATACTATTGATAAAGAAGTAAACCATAACCAATATTCTACTCATAACGGGGTAAGTCATAGGATAAGATATATGATAAGTATTAATTAATAATAATGATAAATCACTCAGAGTACTTTTTTCTATAGCATAAACATGGTTAGGTAGAATATTAGAGGAATAATTCCTAAGTCATTCTTAATTATAAGTCAAAGCATACATTGATTAGTGCAATTATACCTAGTAGTCATTGCTAAGACCATCGTCATATCTACACATAAGGGATATTACTAAGAAAGATTAAGAACAGAGCTTGTCTTCCTTCATAACTACATCCTACATGCATACCTATATTGGGGGAGTGGACTACAAAGGACTCAACGGGAGTGTCACATCTGTGATCTACCACATGACCCAGAATATAGGGTGTATTCGCAGGTAAACAACATATAAGCACCATGCTTACACAATATCGATCACCCACCCATGGATCCTTAGAGTGAGCGCTATACAAACTTATGCATGAACATGATGATAATCCAACTATACTAAGTATATAATCAAAGTAGATGATGAATATTATAACTAAGAACATGAATATTGTGAATACCAATGTTATCATAACAATTGTAGCAAACATGTAAAAGTAATGAGACATAGAAAAGAGAGGGGGTACAAAGATTATACCAAACCATGCTCTTGACACGATCAGGAATCCAAGCGAAGCCTGCTTGCCTCTCTCTAGACCTAGCCTAATTAGCTATGCCCTAGAATTTATGGAGCTCTAAGGATGATTAGGGTTTCTGTCTTCTCAAGTGACTTAATGACTAGGTGTCCTCCTGGCGGGTGGTAGAGGCTAGTATATATAGGCCAAAGCATCAATCCTGAGCCCTCGGATCAAACTAACTTGAATAAACATCATAGATGCAATCTCAAGGCGGTGGGGAACTGACGTAATGAGGCAGGACTCACATGTGAGCCCTAGGGACCGGCTGGCCTGCCTGGTGGCATCTCACCCTCTACTTTGGTGTGGAGTCCTCTCGAGTCTTCTTAAACCTTCTGGGGTTATTTTCATCATGGATAAGCACGATTAATTCTAACATCTAGGTCCACCTTGACAGTTTTCTAGATAAACCCTGTAGAAAATATAGATTCACCAAAACTCGTAGAATTTATTAGTTTAAACCCCTAGACCTTTATTGATGATTATATTTATGCCCTTATGCATGTTATATTGACGGTTTATAATGGTTGTTAACTACCATCAACACCATGATAGCACGGAGCCAGGTGGTTGAAGTGAGGAAGCAACAGAGGCGGCTGCCGTCATTGAGGGCGGTTGCAGCGGCACGGACACAACAGCGAGGTGATGTTCTAGTACAACCTAAAGAGAAATGGTTCAACCATCATGAAGATGAGCTATATAGGACTAAGGTGGATACGGAACAAGATAGAGGAGGGAGCGAGGACGACCACAGAAAGGCCACGGTGAGGGTGACCTCGGTGGTGATGGTGAGCCGCCATGGCGAGAATCTGCGTGTTCAGCCAAATTCATTGGTGAGGGGCGGCATGAGTGATTTAGGGAGATGCGCGAGGAGCAAGCGGAGTTGGGAGCATGAGGAATTAGGCGGTGGTGCAGCAGTGGTGGCAAATTGCATCTATAAAATGAGTTTTGCCGGCGGCGAGCAAGACAGGAGGGAGAGAAGGGCGTCGATGACTCGGTCTAGATAAGGATGAGGCGAGGCGGTTGCGGTACGCCAGTAGTAGCTAGAACATGGCTAGGCAAGCTACTGCATGCCATACGCATGTGAAGCAGTGAGAGCGGCGTCGACTCTAGCGAAGTAGGCAGACTGCATGCTGCTGCCACCGATGAATAGGACAACTGAACCCTAACCCTAATCTTCTCTCCTCTTTTTCTCCTGATTCCAAACATCAACTCATGATTCTCCAAGAACAAGACTTGTTCATCTTCATGCAGGCTCCAACTTTGCTTAAGGAACTGATATAAAAAACTCACTAGTTTTCAAGATCTTGGTTTCCAAACAATTTTAGTTTAGGGTTTCTGGAATTGATTTGTTTTGCTACTTTGGAGATTTAATTAGCAATTAATTAATTGCCAAACTCATCAACCAAAACCATCATTGGTTAACATAAGGATTGTACCAATCAATGATGTAATAGTTGAATCAAATTTATTTGAAAAAAATCATTTTAATAATTCCTCCAAAATTGAATTCAAATTTAAATTCCAATGCTTACCCACTAATGAGTAAGTGTTGAAATTCACTTTCAAATTCAAATCTAGAATCACATTTTAGTTGGTTGGACTTGAATTCATGCCCACACTTGACACTAGTGAAAACCACACACTTCACACCTCAAAGTTTATTAGGGCACAATTCCAAGTTCTTTTAGTGAAATTCAAAAATACAAGGTCACAAAGTACCTTAAAAGAAATTTTTGGTTGAAGCACAACACACCACATATGCATTGCATCTTTAACAAGGCCACCGTAGCCAGTCGAGAATGAACGGCATGTGCGTGTGCGGCCGACGCGCCAACGATGGCACCAGAGCGCGGTGACCGCGTCCAGACACTGGCACCAGCCAGAAACGTGCCAAGCACGCAATTTAAAGCGCTCTAAAAATCAAACTCGTTGATTCAAATGCCAAACCAGTTTTTCTATACTCAAAAGGGTAGGTTAACCTACTAAAACAAGCCCTAATACCGCACCATTACTTAACCCAAATCTCCTACAAAAATTGTTGAACTTAGCTTCGTCGAACCATCTTCTGACTTAATAAAATTGACTAAGTTTTTGCTCGGATTCGCGTCAACTTCGATTTCTAAGCTACCAACCATGCTAGCTTGGGAATTCATTTCTCGATCGCAAGTATTTCATCGTCACGTATGAAGTTTGTACTACAAACTTTATTGAAGTTTTGTATATGCGTTCTATAGCATTTTCATTCAGTAAAAATTCATTTAGAACCCTAAGTGATACAGCGCGACATGAAATATAACATTTGTTTCGTGTTTCCGATGAACGTTTCGAGTAACAAGAATTGATTTACACTCTATAATTCATTTATTATATAAACATGATGCATATGCAGTGTTTTAGCAAAAGACTCTATAGTGTAACACCGAGGGTGTTATAAATCTACCCCCTAAAACCAAATCTCGACCCAAGATTTCATGTGCCTAGTGTGGGAAAGGAGATAGGAATTACATTTCAACATAACAACTAGCTATTAGAACTAGAGAGAAGATGGGGTAATGCTTCAATATAAAGCTCTCTTGTTCCCACGTGGCTTCATCCTCTGAGTGGTTCTACCACTACACCTTGTAAAACTTTACCACATTGTTCCTTGTCACTCTTTCCTTTTCGTCCAAGATTTTGATAGGGTGCTCAATATAAGTCAAATCAGGCTGGAGGGGAAGCCCTTCAATTTCCATAGCTTCATCAAGGACCTTGAAAGGTCCTAATGGCTAGAGGGGGGTGAATAGCCTAATAAAAATTTCTACAACAACACTTAACCAAATGGTTAGACAATTATGAGGCGAAGCGAGTGTTGCACTAGCCTACTTAAAATGCAAGCCACCTACCACAATTCTAGTTTAGATAGTGTCTATTCACACAATAGCAAAGACACTATCCTATGTTAGTGTGCTCTCAAAGACTAACTAAAGAGCCACACCAACCAAGCAAGCAAGCTCTCACAACTAGCTACACTAAAGAGCTTGTCAACTAGTTTGCGGTAAAGTAAAGAGAGTGGTTAGGATAGTTATACCGCCGTGTAGATGAAGAACCAATCAATCACAAAGATGAATAACAATAAAGACCAATCACCTCGGAATCAATGATGAAGACAATGATTTTTTACCGAGGTTCACTTGCTTGCCGGCAAGCTAGTCCTCGTTGTGGCGATTCACTCACTTGGAGGTTCACGCGCTAATTGGCTTCACACGCCAAACCCTCAATAGGGTGCCGCACAACCAACACAAGATGAGGATCACACAAGCCACGAGCAATCCACTACAGTACCTTTTGGCGCTCCGCCGGGGAAAGGTCAAGAACCCCTCACAATCACCACGATCGGAGCCAGAGACAATCACCACCTCTGCTCGACGATCCTCGCTGCTCCAAGCTGTCTAGGTGGCGGCAACCACCAAGAGTAACAAGCAAAATCCGCAGCGAAACACGATCACTAAGTGCCTCTAGATGCAATCACTCAAGCAATGCACTTGGATCACTCCCAATCTCACTATGATGATGAATCAATGATGTAGATGAGTGGGAGGGCTTTGGCTAGGCTCACAAGGTTGCTATGTCAATGAAAATGTGCAAGAGACTACCCTTGAGCCGGCCATGGGGCTATAAATAGAGCCCCCATCAAATAGAGCCGTTATACCCCTTCACTGGGCAAAACGCGCTCTGACCGGACGCTCCGGTCAAACTGACCGGACGCTGGCCCTCAGCGTCCGGTCGCCCGATGGACGCCACGTGTCATCTCCTTCAAACGCTGTTCGTCAGATCCCAATGGTTATGACGCTGACCGGACGCTCCGGTCAAAACTGACCGGACGCTGAAGCCCCAGCGTCCGGTCGTTTCCAGTAAGCTCCCCGAGACATGTTTTTTTGACCGGACGCATCCGGTCCACCTTGACCGGACGCAGCCAGCGTCCGGTGCTCAACCCTAGCCTTCTGTGCCGTCTGACAGCTCGACCGGACGCAGCCTTTCAGCGTCCGGTCACTAAGTGACCCAGCGTCCGGTCAGTAGACCGACGCCAGCATCATTTCGACCAACTCTATTTTAACTCTAACTTCTTCACCCTTGCCCAAATGTGCCAATCACCAAGAATTTTGCATCCGGCGCAATAGAAAATAGATATTTCATTTTCCCGAAAGCGCCGACTCAAATGTGACCAACTCCATTTCACTTCTAACTTCTCCACCCTTGCTCAAATGTGCCAACCACCAAGTGTATCACCTTGTGCACATGTGTTAGCATATTTTCACAAACATTTTCAAGGGTGCTAGCATTCCACTAGATCCTAAATGCATATGCAATGAGTTAGAGCATCTAGTGGCACTTTGATAACCGCATTCCGATACGAGTTTCACCCCTCTTAATAGTACGACTATCAAACCTAAATGTGATCACACTCTCTAAGTGTCTTGATCACCAAAACAAAATAGCTCCTATGGTTAATACCTTTGCCTTGAGCTTTTTGTTTTTCTCTTTCTTCTCTTCAAGTGTAAGCCCTTGATCATCTCCATGCTATCACCATTGTCATGTTATGATCTTCATTTGCTTCTCTACTTGAAGTGTGCTACCTATCTCATGATCACTTGATGAACTAGGTTAGCACTTAGGGTTTCATCAATTCACCAAAACCAAACTAGAGCTTTTAGACCTGCATACATTTCTTCAACTACGATACGTGAAACACATTGTGTACCGCAGATAAAATATTGGGAAGCTAGAGATGATAAGCAACTGGGCCACACTGCTCCAAAACCTTGTAAGGACCCACATATCGAGAGGCTAGCTTATCATGGACACCAAACCGATGCACCCCTCTCATAGGAGACACCTTGAGGTACACATAATCCCCAACTACAAACTGCAAGAGCCATCTTCGCTTGTCCCTATAAGCTTTCTGTCGGCTCTAAGCTGCTTTCAAGTGACTTTGAATAATGCTTACTTGCTCTCGAGCCTCTTTTATGAAATCCAGCCCAAAATACCTACGGTCTCCCACTTCAATCTAGTTAAGTGGCGTCCTGCATTTATTTCCATATAGAGCTTCAAATGGTGACATACGAATGCTCTCTTGTAGCTATTATTGCAAGAAAATGCAGCTAACTTCAGGCATCCATCCCACTTCTTAGGAAAAGAAATGCCACAAGCTCTCAACATGTCCTCGAGCACCTAGTTCACACTTTTAGTTTGGCCATTAGTTTGTGGATGATATGCTAAGCTTCTAAGGAGATGAGTACCAAGACACTCCTGGAGTTGCTCCCAAAAGCGAGAGATAAAAACTGACCCTCTATCAAAAACAATAGTAAGGGGAACTCCGTGCAAGGTCACAATCTGGTCAAAATATATCTAGGCATACTTCCTAGCTGTATATCTAGTGTTCACTAGGATAAAATGAGAAGATTTAGTTAGACGGTCCACAATGATCCAGATAGAATCATAGCCCTTGGATGTGCGTGGCAAACCCACCACAAAGTCCATGGAGATATCTTCCTATTTCCAAATAGGAATAGGCAAAGGATACAAATACCCTAGAGTACGCATATGATCTGCCTTCACTCTTCCACAAGTGTCGCACTCTGTGACATACTGGGTGATGTCCTACTTCATGTTGGACCACCAGTACAAGTGGCGCAAAACATGGTACATCTTGTTACTGCCAGGATGGATAGATAATTTTGAATGATGAGCTTCATTCAAAATCTTCCTTCTCAGCTCCTCATTTGATGGAACCACCAATCTATCCTTGTACCTCACTACTCCTTGCTCATCCACACTAAACTGAGGACCACGCCCTTTGACGATTAACTTCTTGATGTGAGGAATTTCTAAAGTATCTTGCCTTTGCTCCAGAATAATCTGCTCAAGTAATTCTAAAACTAAGGCAATGTGAGCCAGCACCTCTGCATGGTTGAGAGACAAACGTGTTTCTTCAACCTAATATGACTTTTGGCTCAAGGCGTCTGCTACCACATTGGCCTTTTGAAAGGTCCTTGTTTGGTTTTGGTAATTGAGTGACAACTTAGGTGGACTAATTGTGTTTATGTGAGATACATAGGTGATTAGTCCATAGGTACATGTGTATCAGCAACATATGCCATGGAGGTGAAAATGGCTTGGAGATGTTGCAAAGCTCACACATGTGATGATGAAGGAGCTTACTGCACATGAGACATGACATTGAGTCATGTGATCAAGGTGGAGAAGATCAAGACAAGACTTGGCTTGATGGACCGGTTGCAAGCATGAAGGGCAAGTCAAAAGCTTTGGACGCGTGGCGGTGAAGCTTGAGCAAGACTTGGCGCCGATGGACGATGGCAATGGTGAAGAGCAAGTAAAGTCAAGATCGATGAACCAATATGATCACATGATGATATGAAGTGGATCATATCATTGTTGATCGTGTTGGTGCATATGTTACATCAACATTGGAGGAGATGGAATGGAATGCGCAAGGCAAAGGTATAACCTAGGGCATTTCATTTCACCAGTCATAGGTGTGTAGAGAAGTTTATGACCGGGTTTAGGATAGATGGTCGTACTATCAAGAGGGGCAAACTTGTTTGCATATCGGTCATCTAGTGCCACTCGAGTGATCTAACTTTGCATCATCGCTAGGATCGAATGGCGTGGCAAGTTGAGTGGCTAACATCCTTTGGGAAGTAATTGTGAAAAGCTAACACACATACACATGGTGGTGTACACTTGGTGGTGTTGGCACATTTACAAAGGAGGTGGCGCTTTTGGGAAAATGGAATGCCTATTTTCTATTGCGCCGGATGCAAATTCTTGGTGGTTAGCACATTGGAGCAAGGGTGAAGAAGTTAGAAGTGAAAATGAGTTGATCACGAAGATGCTGGCGTCGGTCAACTGACCGAATGCTGGATCTGAATGCACCGGACGCTGGTAGGCTGCGTCCGGTCAGGCTGACGTACGATGACACAGAAGCTGGAGTGTGACCGGACGCTGGCTGCATCCGATCAAGTGTGACTGGACGCGTCCGGTCGAGGTCGGTACCTTACTAGAAATGACCAGACGCTGGAGGTTCAGCGTTCGGTCAGTTGAAAGCTGCTGCATCTGGTCAAGTCAAGTGACCGTTGGAACCGGGACATGTGGCTGTCTGCGGGTGACCGGACGCTGAGGTCAAGCGTCCGGTCAACACGACCGGAGCGTCCGGTCGGCCTGACCGTTGCCTAGTGAAGGGGTAATTGCTAGTTTAGCCCTTGGGGCTATAAATAGAAGTGGCCTTCGGCCATGGCTGGTGTGGAGCACCTTGGGGGACTTTGTGTCCATGCTTGAGAGTGCTTAGGAGCCCTCCATCTCACACATACTTGATAGCGATCATCCGATTGTGCGAGTGAGCGATTCTAGTGCGATTGCATCGTGAGGTTGCATCGAGTGGCACTAGGTGATCGAGTTGCAAACCGGTGGTGCTTGTTACTCTTGGAGGTTGCCACCTTCTAGACGGCTTGGTGGTGGTCTCCGTCAAAGCGCGTAAGAAGCTTGTGCAGCGCTCCGGAGAAGTGCTTGTGAGGGGCATTGTGCTCGCCCCACGGGAGCCGCAAAGAGCAACTCTAGTAAAGCGTGTCATTGAGCTACCCTCACTCAAGGGGTAGGTTCTTGCAGCACCCGACGTGCGGGCTTAGCGGGTGATGCTAATTAGCCGTCGAACCACCAAGTGAGCGATCGACACAACAGGGACTAGCGTGTTGGCAAACACGTGAACCTTGGGAGAAAAATCATCGTGTCAACCTTATTCTTCCCGTTGGTTTGCATCCCCATTACACAAGCTTGCAATTACTTCTATACATATTAAACTTGTGTAGTTGCTCTTGTAATTAGATAGCTTGTGTAGCTTGCTAATTACCTTCTTGCTTGTGTAGCATAGAAGTAGCTCCTTTGCGTGGCTAATTTGGTTTTAGTAACCTTGTTAGTCACATTGCTTAGTTTGTGTAGCTAAGTATTTGCGCTCTCTAATTAGGCATTGGTTGCCTTGTTATTGAGCATTGCTAGTGAGCTTAGTTAGCTTTGTGCTTTTGCTTACTAGCATGTGTAGGAGCTCCCTTATTGCTTAAAGTACTAGTGGCATAGGTTTGTGTAACCTTGCTCCTAAAATTGTTTAGGAGAGCTCTAGCTAGCCCGGCACCTTTGTTGCATAATTGTTATCTTTGCAAGGTGCTAGTGAACATATATAGTGGGGTATAGTCTTGGCTAGACCGATAGTTTTAATTCTGCATTTGTATCAGTTAGCCGACGCGATTAAGTTTTAGAAAAGACTATTCACCCGCCCTCTAGTCCGCCATCTCGACCCTTCACCTTTCCTGGGTGGTAATGTATCTCCAAGTTATAATCCTTGATCAATTCCAACAATCTTCATTGCCTCATATTTAACTCAGACTGAGTAAAAATATATTTAAGGCTCTTATGGTCTATAAAGATGTGTACTTTGTTGCCCAACAAATAATGCCTCCAAATTTTTAGAGCATGGACCACATCAGCTAGCTCTAAATCATGGGTGGGGTTATTCACTTCGTGCTTTTTCAGTTGGCGCAAAGCATAAGCTATCACACACCCATCCTACATAGGCACACATCCCAACCTTGTCTTTGAGGCATCACAATATACATCAAAAGGTCTATCAATATCTAGTTGGGCCAAGACAGGAGCAGTGGTCAGAAATTTCTTCAAAGCTTGGAAGGCTTCTTCACAGGCTGGGCTCCAATCAAACTTGGCTTCCTTTTGGAGCAGCTTGGTCATCGGTTGTGCTATCTTGGAGAAATCTAGAATGAAATGCTAGTAATATCCAGCAAGACTAAGGAACTGACGAATCTGGTGCACTGACTTGGGAGACTTCCAATTCAGCACATCTTGCACCTTGCTAGGGTCAACAGAGATACCATCAGGTGTCAAAACATGCCCCAAAAAACTACACTCGATCTAACCAGAATTCACACTTACTGAATTTAGTATACAACTTGTGTTCCCTCAATCGAGCCAGTACTATTCGAAGATATTGGGCATGCTCTTCATTGTTCTTTTAATATATCAAGATATCATTAATGAATACCATAACAAACTTGTCCAGCTCCGGCATAAAGACTGAATTCATCAAATACATGAAGAATATAGGAGCGTTGGTGAGACCAAAAGACATGACTAGGTATTCATACAGCTCGTACCTAGTAGAAAAAGTTATCTTTCGTATATCTTGTGGTCTAATCTTGATTTGATGATAGCCTGAATGAAGGTCAATCTTAGAGAACACCTTGGCACTAGCTAGCTGACCAAATAAAGTATCTATGCACGGCAAAGGATACTTGTTCTCAATGGTTACCGCATTAAGAGGGTGGTAATCCATACATATCTGAAGAGTGCCATCCTTCTTGTTCACAAAATGGCTGGACAACCCCATGGTGAAGAGCTAGGATGGATGAAGCCTTTTTCCAACAATTCTTCCAACTACTTCTTCATTTTAGCCAATTCCTTTGGAGCCATGCGGTACAGGCGTCGGGAGGAGCAGTACTAGGCTCTAGCTTAATGGAGAACTCCACATCTCTGCCTGGTGGCAACCTAGGTAGATCTTCAGGGAAAACATCTAGGAACTCACATACCACAGGAATAGAGGTAAGATCAGGAGAGGCTTTAGCATGAGCAGCAACAGGTAAGACCGGATCTGAGGGTATCAGATGAGACATCCTATCCTTAGAAGAAGGAAGCCATAACTCCACAACTCTCTGCTTCAAATCCAAAACTACCCCATATACATGCAACCAGTTTATTCCCAGAATTGTATCAATGACTTGCCTAGGCAGTATCATGAACTGGAGATGGTAAGTGTGAGTGGCTAATACCAAGCTTATTGTGTTCATTCGAGTATTAATGCACATCTACGCACCTAGAGTACTGATTCTATAGGCAAACGGTATAGCCATAAGAGGTATATTGTGCCGGTGTGCAAAATCCATGCTCATAAATGAATGTGATGCACCAGAATCAAATAACACATAAGCTGGATGGGAATCAATGGTGAACATACCAGCCATCACCGGTTCATTATGCAATATTTGCTCAGCCTCCGTGAAATTCACCTATCCAGATCGACTGACTGGCACTTTCTTCT
Organism: Miscanthus floridulus; assembly: GCF_019320115.1. NCBI lineage: Eukaryota > Viridiplantae > Streptophyta > Magnoliopsida > Poales > Poaceae > Miscanthus > Miscanthus floridulus. Next base: position 54,358,107 of record NC_089598.1, on the reverse strand, counting down.
TGATGATTGTCCACTTGACTAGCCTAGAGTTAGTCGATGGCTGAGCAGACTGGGGTGGCTGGTTTTGTGGACACTCTCGAGCATAGTGGCCATCCTTGCCACATTTGAAACAAGCACCCAGCTTGTTTCCCTGTCCTAGATGAGATGGGACCTACTGAGTAGGTGCACGGTACTACGTCAAAGGAGCCTGAATAGTCTGCTGAGGCTGTTGAAACAAATGCCCACCTAAAGATTGATAGGGCACTCGCCTGACAACCTATACTTTTTGAGCATGGGGGTGACTAAATGACCCCGTAGCCACCCTCTTGCGCTTCCATTCTGCTTGGGAATCCAGCTGCAAGCCCTCCATGGTGATAGCAGCATTCATCATCGCCCAAAGGTCTGATAGTTTCTAGTATATAGCTCCTTCTGTAAGCTGCAAGAGAGACCATGATAGAAGCGGTCCCTTTTCTTCTCATCTGTATCCACATGAGTTCCAGCATACTATGACAAGTGATTGAACTTATTGACATAGTCCATCATAGTCATATTCCCTTGCCGCAGGTCTAGGAACTCAGTCAACTTCCTATTGAGAATACCAGTAGGAATATAAAACTCTTTGAAGGCTGCGGTGAACTCCTGCCAGGTCACCCGGTGATCTAGCTACTACATGACATTGAAGGTATCCCACCATGCACTCATGGACCCCAACAACTGTTGCACTGTAAAGCACACCTTTTGCTCATCAGTCACGGTGAGCAACAGGAACTTTTGCTCCAGAATGTGAAGCTAATGCTCCGCATCTAGAGGCTCAGCCGATGGTGTGAATGTGGGCGTGTGCATCTTTAGGAAACCCTGATAAGAGCAGGGTCCCTCAGGACCACAGGCACCACCCCTGTTCCCACCATTGCCCCCATGACCACCACGAGTGAGGCCACCGACAACCTATGCCAGCAGCTCCATGACACGGGCTGACTTGCGATGAGTAGCCAATAGCTCTGCCATCATCTCTACATGAGTCATCGGAGGTGGAGGTGGCGGAGAAGGAGGAGCCAGAAGTGGAGCCTCATGGCTCTCCCCATTGTCATGCTCATTGGCCCAACCACTTTCACCTTGGCCTTCGCCAAGACCGTGGCCCGCCCTAGCACTGGTGCTCCCACGACCGGATGTTAGGTTCATCTATAAGAGATAGGAACCATCCATTTAGAACAACCCTTCAGATCAGAAACAAGGGATTAGAGAAATGACAAGACATTTATTAAAGCATTCTTTTAATTTATCCTATCAATTTACTAATCTAAATTATACGTGTAGGGGGGATTTAGTTTTAGCAAAATTCTATTATCATGATGCATGCATCGGCCTATACGTTCACTCAAGCTAGAATATAGTGGCATTCGCAAAATTTTTGGCACATCACACACTCACTTTCCGTATGCTAAGCAATTTCTTACGTAACGTAAGTCAATGTACCTGCAAAAAACTAATTTGATAAACTAGTGCCGCTATCCTAGATAGACCATATTGCTAGGGCTTATACTTATTTAGATAATTTTATTGCATCCTACTTTTCCTAAAACTTTTGTTGGTCAAAATTTTAAGTTTTAGAAAAGAGTGATGAAACTCATAAACTCATTATTGGTTCTGATACCAACTGTGGTAGAACCGCCCGAAATAACGCACTTACAGAGGCGCTTGTCTTCCACCAAACACTAAGCACCCCGAAAGCAAGCTACAGCGGGCGATATCCATCGGGCACACCCCAAGGGAGAGCCCGAAAGATTCACATTTTTCTCCAAGGATCCAATATTGAGAATGAGCTACAATACTTAATCTATTTCATACATCTAGAGTTCTTAAAAATATATTATTACAGTACCAAATTGAGAGTGCGGAATATTAAACAATGGAATGAAAATACACATCTATTGATAATAAACAAGGATCCGTCTGTGCCCACCAGAAGAATCCTTCACATAACTACTATTCCTCAAGCATTACCTGCAACAGGAGTAAATAAACCCTGAGTACACAATGTACTCGCAAGACTTATCCGACTATTGAGGAAAATTTCTCGACTCCAAGGGATATGATAAGCTTTATGGTTTGCTGAGTTTCTTTTTATAGAAAGCAATGCTGATAGTGGATCCTTATTTATATTATTATTAGCAGCCATGATTAATTTATTATTTAGCCATTCTATGTAACCACCTATTCTATTTTCAAGCAAGAGTTGAGCAATCAGTTCTATTTCATCACCTTTTATCTTTCAGTTCTTACTATGGTGCGAGACCGTAGACAAGCTATACCGGATCACCTGGCGATTCACGAATCAATGCCCCTAGCTGGGTACCCCGAAAACACATGCCCCACTTGTACCTCAGACACAAGCAGGACCAACCCATCACCCTCCTGTCACGGGGTTTAGGTCCTTGTCCAAACTTGGACTCTAAGCCTCCGCTCCTAAGTCCCAGACTCAGTACGGTGCACGGACCTCCACTATCCCTGTCTCCAATCAGTCGGTGTGGAAAGAGCCAGAACCCATGATAAGAGAGCAACAAGTCTTTCCTACGCCTATACCCAAGTATGTGCTCGGGATAATAAATCTGTGACTTACCTAGAGCCTAATGCAATGATCGGTCCTTAACCGACACCGATAGAAAAAAAGTGTAACCAAGCTATGCCCTATTGGCCGTAGGACACAATCTCTTACACCCACCAATATCCAAAATATATCCCTGCCTGGTCACCATTTTTCCTTTCCACCATTTTATTATGAGTGATCATAATTTTCACCTGTTGTGAGTAACGGCAGGTCACTCACGCTACCAAAATCCTAAGCATAGAAGCTATTCGGCCTATACTAGTAGGACTTATAGGTAGATATATCTATGCATATAGTTTCCATAAAATACCTGTAACGTAAATGCATATCATATATATATATTCAATAATCATTCAAAAATAGGGGTTATGCACCGGGGCTTGCCTTGGGCAGGCGGTGGGTCAACAAAGTTAGCAACGAATGGCTTTGGGCCTCCCTCCTATACGAGAACCTACTCCTCGTACTCCTCAATAATCTCCTCATAGTCCTGTTCGTCCGCAGGCATGAACTCTACCAACTCGTGATCTACATGCATGAAATGATGATGCAATAATTAGTAATATGGCAACAACAATTCTTAAAATAAAATACATCTGTCAAGCTACTAAACTAGCTCTACGAACTAAGACATTACATTACTTATCATTTCCACTAAACAGGTATGCCACATTTCATGTATTAACTTAGCAACTAAAGGAATCCCTATTCTTAATATCGATTTAGTCTATATAAGATAAAACAAAAAGTACTAGCTATTCTATTTATCATCCTACTCTAGTGCTACAAAAATTACAGTGAGTACATAACAATCTAATAAACCTACTGTAAAAATTCCATGGCTAAAGCTATCATCAATTTGCCATAAAAATTCCTACAAATATTAAGCTAAATAATACTAAGCTTTCTAAATCAAATTGATGAACCTATCATTATCACAACTAACTATAAACTAACTATACCAACATATAGATATCATTTTTGTGAATCTAACAAATTTTGTTTCACTATTTTTATACATCTATAGAATTTACTATTATTTTTCAAAGTTTAGCTCAAAACTAAATTGAATAAATATTCATAATTTCACTAGAAATTAAAAAACCGAATTCCACCCGTGTGGCCCGCGAGCGAGCGGCTCGGTCCACTCCAGCGCCCCGCGTGCGTGGATGCGCAGCACACTGGTGTGGCCCACGTGGCTCGGCCCACGCGCGATAGTGGCCCAACGCGGGGAGACCCACACGCGCTCCGACGATTATGCAAAAGAGACCCTCGCTTTCAACCAAATGAACCCGCAGTCCTTTTTACTATTTAACTCTCTCTCTGATGCTCACACTTAACCCCCTCGGTTCACTTCGAATTCGCATTTCAAGGTCCCTGGCTAGAACTTAACAGAGGCCACGGCATCTTCGGCCAAACACCGATGAGCTCGGACCTCCTCGACAGCAATCCTCACCACCGTGACACTTCTCATCACAAACACATTCTATAGAGGTAATAAACACCATGATTGGTGCCGCACAGAGGCGTGGCCATGCACCACGACGGGGTTTGGCCATGGTGACACCAGCGCCGGCGAATTAACCGATCCCAACGCCTCTATCGCTACCCTAGGAGTGAAGGTGCCTCACCAGATACGTGAAGGATGGCCTAGATGAAGTCATAGGGCTTGATAGGGTGGTTGGCCATGAGTGCGGGGTTGCTCTGGTTCACGGCAAGCGCGGCGATGGCATCCCCGGCGACCTGCTGCTCCGCTAGCAAAACTGCTACACGGGCGAGGCAACCATGTCAACACGACGCAAAAGCATCGCTCAATTGAAACAACGGAGCACGGAGCGACGCCCTGGCCGACCACCCACCTCAACAGTCATGGCGGGCCACCGCGAGGAAAATGCCCCGCATTACCTCACTAGAGGATGAAAGCTCGTCGGGTCGACTCCACTCGCGAGTTAACTACTAGAGCTAGTTGGGTGCATAGTTAATTGGAAGGAGGTAGACTACGCAAGACTAATTAGATGGACGACTCATCTCGGTCTTATGGTGACCGGCGATGGGGAAAACTCAAATTGATGCCCCAATATAGTACGGCCGCAACAATGGAAGGCCTGGCGCGACGCTAGACTCCAATTCAAGCTCTAGACGCGCGCAATTACAAGGATAGGGCCCGGCTCTGTGGCTTTTGCCTTAGCGTGGCATGGCCGGCCGGCGCAACGCCATTCAAGTCGACATGACGGGGAGCGTGGCGTGGCACAACCACTAAATGGAAGAGGACGGTAGCGCGACGGGGGATGGCTCCATGCGCGTACGAGGCCGGCACGACAATGTGTGACCACAACGCCTTGACTCGCAAGACGACGGCGGCCAGGCCACGTGACGGCGTAGTGAGCGCGCAGCAGCAGCAGCGACGACGCGATGCAAGTGATGCGAGCGTACACGAGGTGACATCGCGATGTAGAGGCACAAGCGCATGCTGCGCGAGGACGGCTGTGGCCTTGCGATGCCACGCACCCGAGCGAACAACGACGATGACCGGCGGAGCAGGACTGGCATGGGGCGATGCGGGCGGATCTAGAGCACCGATAGGGGCGGCAGCATGCATTGCGGCGGTGAGGCAAGCCCGCCGCCAGCCAAGGCTGCCGGCCACCGCAGCCAGCTGAGCATGACTGGCACGTGCGCGTGCGGCCGACACGTCGACGACGACACCAGAGCGCGGTGATCACGTCCGGACGCTGGCACCGGATAGAAACATGCCAAGCACGTCTTTTAAAGCGTTCCAAAAATCAAACTCGATGAGTCAAATGCCAAACCAATTTTTCTATACTCAAATGGGTAGGTTAAACTACTAAAACAAGCCCTAATACTGCACCGTTACTTAACCTAAATCTCCTACAAAAATTATTGAACTTAGCTTCATCGAACCATCTTCCGACTTACGAAAATTGACTAAGTTTTTGCTCGGATTCGCGTCAACTTCGATTTTTAAGCTACCAACCATGCTAGCTAGGGAATTCATTTCTCGATCGCAAGTATTTCATCGTCACCTACGAAGTTTATACTACAAACTTTATTAAAGTTTCGTATATGCGTTCTATAGCATTTTCATTCAGTAAAAATTCGTTAGAACCCTAAATGATACCACGCAACATGAAATATAACATTCGTTTCATGTTTTCCATGAACGTTTCGAGTGACAGGAATTGATTTACACTCTATAATTTATACATTATCATATAAACATGATGCACATGCAGTGTTTTAGTAAAAGACTATACAGTATAACACCGAGGGTGTTACACTCTGCATCCTGAGGCTCATGAGCATCACACAAGACATGTCCTCTAGTAGGATTTGCACTTCAATATACCTAGCGGCGGATGCAATATAAAATTCCACCTATGACGAAATTTTGTACTACTACTTCATGTGAATTTATTTAGCCATGTGCATTGCCATTCCATCAAGGCATATGATTCTCCTACGAGAAGACACCACTGCAGGGCCATTTATGAATCTAGGTGAGGAGAGAAATTCATTTCATACCAAAATAAAGGGAAATGAAGAGATAGTTGTAAAGGGAACCTTATTCTTTTTTTTTTGAAAAGATACACATTCATTAAATTGTTTAGAGCACAGCAACGATATAATAAAAAAATACTCAAGCTGCATCTAAGTGCATCTATAAGAGATGCAAAGAAAACCAAGTTCTTGTTCTTAAAAGGGCCGAAATTAGAAAAAAATGTTTCTCATCAACCATCAAGTTCAAACATAAGTTAGTTGAGAGGATTTTAACAATAATGTTGCGATCCGTACATCATTGGCATATCCACATTGGGGTGGACACAAAATCATAAAAAATGATTAATCAAAAGTTGGATTAATCAAAACTTTAGTGATCTATTCCCGTTGACTTATTTGGTATTTAAGTGACTCAATCAAAATTTTAGTGATCTATTCCCGCTGACTTAATCAAAATTTAACTGAAATTAATTGATTTAACTGAATTTCTATTCCTATTTAAATGTATTCCTATGAGATTTTACTCGTTAAATGGATTCTTAATTATTTTTGTTTCTATCTTAATTGTTGACACATTCCTTGTTTGGTGGTTTCCTACGTAAAGATTCTATTTGTTAGAAGCACTCTTAATTATTTTTGTTTTTATTTTATTTGTTGTCATATTCCTCGTTTGGTGGTTTCCTATGCAAATTGTTTGTGTTGTTCCGTTATCTCCAGTAGAAATATAATATATATTTGCCGTTAATCGATTCTAGTTGACTTGTACTAAATGGTTAAAATTCCGTTCAGACCAAAATTTGTTAAAATTCCATTCAAACCAAAATTATTCATAATTAATTTAACTTATCTGAGGCCTTGTTTAGTCCTCTCTAAAGTTTACTTCGTATTGAATGTTTGACACATACATGTAGTATTAAATATAGACTAAAAAAATAATTAATTACACAGTTTGTGACTAATTTACAAGACGAATCTTTTAAGACTAATTAGTTCATGATTTGACAGCGTGGTGCTACAGTAACACAAGTGATAACGATGGATTAATTAAACTTAATAAATTTGTCTCGTGGATTTCTGACGGATTCCATAATTTACTTTTTTTTATTAGTATCAAATATCCCATGCGACATCTCATGCGATATCCGATGTGATATTCTAAAATTTTTCGCCCTAAATTTATACGAGGCGTGATTTAACGGCATTATTAACGGCATGTCAACGCCTATCTTCAACGGCCTGGATCCATAGCGGCACATGGCCTGAGGTCCTATTTGGTTTCTACGGGCACTCCTAAAATTTCTATCACATCGAATATTTAGACACATGCATGGAGTATTAAATATAGACTAATTACGAAACTAATTACACAACTTGCGACTAATTTGCGAGACGAATCTTTTAAGCCTAATTAGTCTATGATTTGACAACGTGGTTCTACAGTAAACATGTGCTAATGACAGATTAATTAGGCTTAAAAAAATCGTCTCACAGATTAGCCTCCATCTATATAATTGGTTTTGTAATTAATCTATATATTAATACTCTTTATTAATATAAACATTCAATGTGACATTAATTTTAGCCACAAACACCCCTGAGTCTGCTCGGGCACATGGATCGTCGTCACTTCCAAAGAATCAGATAACCTCGTGATCCGTACGGCTCCAGGCTCAAGAGTAACCGTTTTGTCAGCCTCACACTCCCCAGTCCACCGTGCACCGAGACCAGCTCTCCCCCTCCCTCTCCCCCGCCCCCCGTACCCCCGTCCCAGACGAGGCCGTGCGTCAGCGATAACCGCACCGGCGTGGTCGTGTGGAGCACCGGCCGCCCCAGCTCTAGGTCTCCTTCCCTCGGGTCGTCGTCGTCGTCTCCACGGCGGCACCCCTCGTCTTGGAGGCGAAGAAAGAAAGCGGCCACCTATAAGTACCCCGCGTATCCCAAGCCTGCCTCCCCAACTAAACCCCCAAAACCTACCACCGCCCATCCATTTTCGCCTTGGCTCGACCCGCGGAGCTCAGAACTCAGAGAGGGCATCCACTGCGGCGGCGGCAGTGCGAGAGGGGGTACGAAGGAGGATTGGAGGATGCACCTCTACAACGCGTGGCTGCCGCCACCGGTGGCGACCGCGGCGCGTGGGGAGGCAGCTGCGTTTGCGGGCGCTGTGCGGACCGCAGCGGACGCGTGGCTGCCCGGGGACCCCGACTCCGCCTACGCTACACTCAAGTGGATCTCCGTGTTCGAGCTGTAATTTCTCCCTCGAACTCTCATCCCTTCTGCGGTTCGATTGCTTTGATTTGAGGTCTCGTTTATGCTTTGGTCTACTGGTTCGTGTGGGCCACGGCCTGCTGCTCGATTGCTGCTGCCTCGACTGCTGTTGCCTAACTTGACTTAGCGATCCGGTTTATCGAGTAGCGGATTTCGCTTTTAGCGTTGTCAATGTCGGTCTGAGTGCTGGTTTTTGCTTGATGCGATTGTGTTTGAGTAGGGGAATTTGAGTTGCGGCAATAACTATCTCAACTTCCTAGTGTCCGTGTTCTTTTGGTGTGCAATTTCAAATTTAGGTATTCTGCAAGCACTTTTTCGTTCTGTTTTGTACTCCGGTTCTCTGCCGAATTTTCCGAACTACGGATCACATTGCAAATGAGTAATTCCAGAGAACTGCTTATTTTGAGGTGTTATTTAGATTATTAGAAGTATGCTTAACTGTCCTTAGATTTACTATACTGTCAAATGCGCAGCTGTATGTTTGCTGAATACAATTGGATTCTGGGATTTTTTTTTTCATAAAATGTTATACTGTCAAATGCACAACTGTGTTTGCTGAATGCAAATGCCATGCAATCGATTGTGCTTTTGTATAAAATGCCACTCTGAATAGTTTCATCAGTAAAATGCCATTACAAAAATGATAATATGCCTCTTTCGCTGTATTTTTGCTATTTCACCCAACTTTCCCGCTGACAAAACGTGAACTGATCAGAACATCCTGGTTCCTTCTCCAATCCTACTGAACATGATTCAGCTCTATGATTCTATTGCAAAAGCTTATATCTGTACCCAGTGACTCCATCTATAGCTGAAAATCGCCACAATTCAGAATTAAGTCGAAACATGCTTAGCACAGACCCAGAAGTCTATGGCATGTTATCCAAATAGACAAATACTTGTATTTCTGATTTGGCTACCTCTTCTGCTATCTGCTTTTGAGCAACTGAGCAGAGACCTCCACTCCTAGTGAAAGCAATGTTGGTGGTGATGCTTTAGAGTGGGAAGACTTGTGCATTGTTCCTTGATTGAAATTGTATGATAGTGAGAGTGGCAGCGGCACAATTCAAGTGACCTGGCAGCAGGCATATCTGTCAAGGCACTGCATACAGTCAGAAGTTGGCTGCATGGAGATGGAGTCAGTAGGTACATCATGCATGTCGCACAGACAATCGATTGCTTCTTCCTGTGGCATTGTTTGCTGGAATTAGAGAAGGTGCCTAAGGGCGTTCTGAACGTTCAGCATTAAGAAAAACTCAAAAAAGAACATTGGATTTAAAGATGGAAATACACCCAAAATAGCACATTATGACTTTCCACCTTTTCAGTTGCGGTTTCTTGATCAGATTTGTTTACTACATTTTGCAACAATGCTTTGAGTGTTTTTTTTTTGAAAAACTCTCTTGAATTTCTGATAATTGATTGGTTAATTTTTTTTGATGTACTAAGTATCTTACGCGAACCCCTCTTTGGGTTCTAACAAAAAGAACTCAGATTCACATGAGCGATTGATGGATCTGATTCAAAGGGATGCAGACAACTGAAACCATAATTAAGTCATTTCTAAATGATTTAGGGGATTGTTTGCAAACATTTACATATGTAGACTTAAAATACTTTGTAATAATGTGGTTTCTAGAGTTTGGGGTTATTAATGTCAGTGTTCTTTTTCAATGTATTTAGTTTTATTAAGGCGAAGAGTGACATTGCTCCTGAGGATGTACAGGCTGTTGTTAAGCTTGGACTGGAGATATTTCATGCATCGCATAACAAGTTTGTTGTCCAGGTAATGCTCAGTAGTTAATGATTTGTACATGGATAGTTCAGATCTGTTTGGTCTTTGGTGATATATTCTTTTCTTGGTAAATGAATGATAATCAGATTAAGTGGGGAGGTCTGCTCATCAGGCTTCTAAGAAAGCATGGGAAGAGGCTTTCACTTGATGTGCAATGGAGACCACTTTATGATACGTTGATAAGGACTCATTTCAAGAGGTAAAATGTGACATTATACCCATTTCCGACAATGAAGAAAATGACAGAAGGCTAAGTGAATGTCATGTCGCTTTCAGAAACATGGGACCTGAGGGCTGGGAAGTAAGGAAGCAACACTTTGAGACTGTCACCTCTTTAGTGCGTGCATCCAGGAATTTCTTTCCTGAAGGTGTGGCTGCTGAAATTTGGTCAGAATTCAGGTTTGACATATTCAGCACGAATCTTTACTTACATTCCATCTTATTCATGCTTTTCTAACTGCTTTGCTGGTTTATTATTTCTTTTAATAACCTGTGTTGTCCACCCTCCATAAGCCCATATAGTGTTTGTCTGTTTGGCCAGATAGAGTCACAAAGGATATGCTTCACATGTATTCATTTGACTTCTATTTGAGTAAGTAGCCAATACAAACAAGGTTTGTGATAACAAAGGTATCTAATTACCTGTAGTACAATATGTAAAAGCCCATCACAATCATCTTTAAGTACTCCCGCGGTACTTAGCATTGGTGTCAAACCCCGTAAGTCCAAGTTTTTCCTTCTGGTGCTAATCATATAAACATCTGTCTAAAAAAGAATGCAATTCTAGATCTGGTCTAAGCCAGTCAAAACTATTTTAAGTTTGACTCTGTATATAGAAAGTAGTATCATCAGTTATGATTCCAAATAGGTATACTATGAAAATATATTCCATGATGGATCTAACAATACCTACTTGACATCATAAATATTAGTGCGATTTTGTAAAAAAATGGTCAAGTTGAAGATGGTTTTACTTTAGCATTGTAGCTAGAATTGAATTCTTCTTGGACGGAGGGAGTATCAAAGAAAAAGGATCCACCAGAAAGATTTTGCTATAATTTGCTAACCATAAAAGAGTGTTATGCTCCTTTTGGTGTGAGCTGCACAAGAATTCCCTAGACAGAATGTAAATTTGCATTTGTATCTAAATTCTTGCGGGTCCTTGAACTTTCCTAGGCATGACACTTGTGTTCCTCTACTTCTCTACATTAGGCAAGTTAACCATTTAATTCATTGACTAATGGTTTTAGCTGACATGGCTCTGATGAGTGATGATGTAGCACATGTTGGTTTTCACATGTATTTTAGGCATATAGAAGCAATAAATATGTGAATGAATATAAAAATCCCTCAAACTGTGGCACCTGGATCACTATTTTATTCTTCATTGTAAGCTTATCTAGTGCAGTGCAATGAGGGGCCATTTGGTAGTGTAAATGGTGAAAACAACTGAAATGCTACATATGGCTAGTTGGTTGTTTTGTCAGTAGTTAGCCTAGTGTTCTTGTTTTTCCAGTTACCTACTATAGCTATTTACTATTCACTGTCATGTTTTTTTTTCTGTTTCCTTGGCAACCAAGTTGATCATGGTGCCTTGGCAACCAAGTAGGAATCATAGCATCTGCTTTATGCAGTTAGAATATGCTAAGGAGTAGGTACACCACTTGCTTATATATATGCAGTGGTTAGCATCTTTTGTATCCAAGTTATTATTGCAATTCAATACAATCCAAGCGGCCTGCTGGCCAAGTTGCCCTCTGTCAGCCCCAATTCGCCAACAATTGGTATCAGAGACCAGGGTTGAGAGAGAGGGAGAGCCATGGCCACCTCCGCAGAGAGAGCAGTAGTCGCCGCCGCCGCCGACGAGCAGCGTGCGCAGCGTCTGGCCGCGGCAGAGGCCGCAGCCGCGCAGGCGCAGCAGGCCGCCGCAGCAGCAGCTCAGAACGCGGCCGCCACGGCCGCGGCTCTGCGTCGAGAGTTGGTGGAGGAGGATCCGCTGCGCGATCGCCGCCCGCCTCCGCGGAGGAGCCCGAAGCGCTAGCGCAGGCAGACGCGGTCGCCCGATCGGGATCAGGATCGCCGCCGCGGACGGGCCAGGGGCCGCTCGCCGGTGATCCAGACCGTGTACAAGGATTCTGGCTCGAGCTCCACCTGGCCTATGCTCACCAAGTCCAATTACCATGAGTGGGCCTCGATCATGAAGCTGAAGCTCCAGGCGCGGCAACTCTAGGACGCGATCGAGTACCAGGACCTGCCGTACCATGAGGACAGGCGCACGGTTGAGGCGATCATCGCCGCCGTACCGCAGGAGATGCAGATGCCGCTGTCCGAGAAGGGATCGGCCAAGGAGGCCTGGGACTCCATCGCCGCCGCGCGGATCGGCGTCGATCGAGTGCGCCGCGCCACGCTCCAGCGACTCCACAACGACTGGGAGAAGCTCGCTTTCCGTTCGGGTGAGCAGATCGAGGACTTCACCCTTCGCCTGATGGCCCTGAAGCAGCAGCTTCTTCTCCACGGCGACAATGACATCGATGAAGAGCGTGCGGTGGAGAGGCTCCTGCGCGCTGTGCCGCCGAAGTACGCCCAGCTCCGGATCGCCATCGAGACGCTTCTCGACTTCCAGGACCTCACCATCGAGGAGGTGTCTGGGCGCTTGAAGACGGTGGACGACATGGAGGCGCTGGCCGCGGAACCGGCCGCCATCGGTGGTCTGCTGCTGACAAGGGAGCAGTGGCGTGCCAAGGAGAAGGAGGCTGCCGCTTCCGCGTTAGGCAAGGAACCGCGACGTCATCCACGCGGCAGCAAGAAGCAGCGCGGGAAGGGCAATCGCGGCGGAGGAGATAGAGGCGGTGGCGACGATCGCGGGGCGGACGACGACACCTGCCTCAACTGTGGTGATCGCGGCCACTGGGCGCGCGACTGCCGCCAGCCGCGCCGTGGTGGTGGTGACCGCGGCGGCGGCGGTGGCAACCAACGCGGAGGAGGCAACCGCGTTGGAGGTGATCGAGGTGGACGGCGCGGTGGTGGGCGTGGCGGTGCTGCGCACGTCGCAGAGGCGGAGGACGATGATGGTGCTCTGTTCCTCGCCCACGGCTTCCTCGAGCTCGACGAGAAGACCGAAGCCGTCTGCTCCAAGGCCACGGCCTCCCTCGACATCAACGAGCCGCGTGCGCGTGTCTTCCTCAACACCAGCGCCAACGAGGAGGCGATCGACGGCTGGTACCTTGACAGTGGGGCCATGCATCACATGATCGGCCGCCGGGAGCTCTTCGCCGAGCTTGACACCACGGCGCGCGGCACGGTGTGTTTCGGCGACTCGTCTCGAGTGGAGATCAAGGGGACCGGCTCCATCGTCTTCCAGGCCAAGAACGGGGAGCAGCGCGTCCTCCATGGCGTCTTCTACATCCCAGCGCTTCGGAACTCGATCATGAGTTTGGGGCAGCTCGACGAAGGAGGCTCCAGAGTGGAGATTGAACATGGAGTGCTCCGAATCTGGGACTGGCGTGGTCGTCTTCTCGCCAAGGTACATCGTAGGCCCAGTCGGCTGTACATCCTGCACTTGGAGGCCGCGCAGCCGGTGTGTCTTGCCGCCAGGAAGGAGGACGAGTCATGGAGGTGGCATGAGCGCTACGGGCACCTCAGCTTCGAGGCGCTGCACCAGCTCGGCAAGCAGGAGATGGTGAGGGGGATGCCGGTGATCAAGCATGCGGAGCAAGTCTGCGACACCTGCGTCACCACCAAGCTCCGCCGCAAGCCGTTTCCGCAGCAGGCGCAGTACCGCGCGTAGGCGCCCCTGGACCTCGTTCACGGCGACTTGTGCGGGTCGGTGACGCCGGCGACGCCAGGAGGGCGCCGCTACTTCTTGCTGATGGTGGACGACGCACCCGCTTCATGTGGACGGTGCTTCTGCCGACCAAGGATGCTGCTGCGGATGCCGTGAAGCGGGTGAAGGCCGAAGCAGAGGAGACTGGCCGTGAGCTCAAGGTGCTGCGGACCGACAATGGAGGAGAGTTCACCGTCGGCGAGCTGGCGCAGTACTTTGCCGCCGAAGGAGTCAAGCGGCACTACTCTGCACCACACTCACCGCAGCAGAACGGTGTGGTGGAGCGGCGCAATCAGACGGTCGTGGCGACCGCACGCGCGCTCTTGAAGCAGAGGTCCATGCCGGCCAAATTCTGGGGGGAGGCAGTGATGACGGCGGTGCATCTGCTCAACCGCGCGCCGACGAGAAGCTTGCAAGGCAAGACCCCCTATGAGGCCTGGCACGGACGAGCGCCGGCGGTGAGCTATCTACGCACATTCGGCTGCGTCGCCTACACAAGGGAGTTCGGGCAGCTGCGCAAGCTCGACGGCCGCGGCAAGGCTAGGGTCTTCATCGGCTACGCAGAGGGCGCCAAGGCCTACCGGGTCCTCGATCCGGCGACAGGACGTGTAAAGGTGAGCCGCGACGTGGTGTTTAATGAAGGGCGCTGCTGGGATTGATCCAATTCGGCCGCCGGGACGTCTGTTTCCGCCTTCAGCGACTTCGACATCGAGTTCTGGGGAGTCGATGCAGACGGAGCTCCGCCGCGCACGCCGTCACCAGCTCCAGGGGAGCACGATCCACCGGCCTCCTCTGCTTCACCAGCAGCGGAGATCGAGCAGGCGAACAAAGTTGAGTTCGCGTCACCGTTCGAGGACGACGACGATCGCCTTGACGCCTCCTACGACGGCGAGCAGCTGCAGTACCGTACCATGCCCAACATCGTTGGGGACGCGCCCACACCGCCGCCGGCTTCACGTCTCTTCGCCGAGCTTCATCTCACGCACGCCGGTGAGCCGGCCAGCTTCGCGAAGGCTGAAGGCGATCCTGCCTGGCAGGCCGCCATGGAGCAGGAGATCAAGGCGGTTGAGCAGAACCACACGTGGGAGCTTGTGGAGCTTCCTCCCGGTCACCGGCCCATCACTCTGAAGTGGGTCTACAAGCTCAAGAAGGACGAGCGGGGCGCAGTGACCAAGTACAAGGCGCGTTTGGTGGCGCGGGGTTTCGTCCAGCAGGAAGGGATCGACTTCGACGACGCGTTTGCTCCCGTGGCGCGCATGGAATCAGTTCGAGTCCTCGCGCTGGCGGCCCAAGAAGGATGGCGTGTCCACCACATGGACGTCAAATTAGCCTTCCTCAACGGCGACCTCAAGGAGGAGGCGTACGTGAAGCAGCCGCCTGGCTTCACCGTTGCCGGGAAGGAGAAGATGGTGTACCGTTTGTGCAAGGCTTTGTATGGCCTACGGCAGGCTCCGCGAGCTTGGAATGCCAAGCTGGACGCCACCCTCAAGGAGATGGGTTTCCAGCAAAGCGACCATGAAGCTGCGATGTACAGGCGAGGAACAGGGGAGGAGCTGCTGCTGATCGGCGTCTATGTTGACGACTTGATCATCACCGGTGCCAGCGCTCAAGCCATAGAAGGTTTCAAGGCTCAGATGAAGGTGGTCTTCGACATGAGCGACCTCGGCCTCCTGTCCTTCTACCTGGGGGTCGAAGTACACCAAGATTCAGCTGGATCACTCTGAGGCAAACCCATTATGCCAAGAGGATCCTTGAGCTAGGAGGTATGGATGCCTGCAACCCTGCCCATACACCAATGGAGGAGCGGCTGAGGTTGAGCAGGCAGAGCACGACTGCAGAAGTTGATCCTACCCAATACAGAAGATTGGTGGGCAGCCTACGCTACTTGGTCCACACAAGACCTGACTTAGCCTTCTCAGTAGGCTTTGTCAGTTGATTCATGGAGAGGCCGACCGCAGAGCACCAAGCTGCCATCAAGCGCATCCTGAGATATGTGGATGGTACTCTGGAGTTTGGCCTTCACTACACTAAGGCTCCAGGGAGAGCAAGGTTTGTTGGGTACTGCGATAGTGACTTGGATGGGGATATTGACACCAGCAAGAGCACTAGTGGCACTCTGTTCTTTCTGGGAAGCAATCTTGTATGTTGGCAGTCAATGAAGCAGAAGGTGGTGGCTCTATCTAGTTGTGAAGCTGAGTACATTGCCACTACCACAGCTGCAACACAAGCTATTTGGCTATCCAGGCTGCTGGCAGACCTCCTTGGAAGGAATGTGGAAGTGGTCGAACTGAAGGTTGATAGCAAGTCTGCACTTGCTCTAGCCAAGAATCCAGTCTTTCATGAGCGCAGTAAACACATCAGAATCAAGTATCATTTCATCAGAAACTTCTTGGAAGATGGAAGTATCAGGGCTGATCACATATCCACCACTGATCAGCTGGCTGATATTCTAACCAAGTCTCTTGGAAGATCAAAATTTGAAGAGATGAGGGGAAGAATTGGGCTCAAGCACATCACTTCCAAGGACCACAAGGCTAAAGGGGAGAATTGTCAGTAGTTAGCCTAGTGTTCTTGTTTTTCCAGTTACCTACTATAGCTATTTACTATTCACTGTCATGTTTTTTTTTTTTTTTTTTTCTGTTTCCTTGGCAACCAAGTTGATCATGGTGCCTTGGCAACCAAGTAGGAATCATAGCATCTGCTTTATGCAGTTAGAATATGCTAAGGAGTAAGTACACCACTTGCTTATATATATGCAGTGGTTAGCATCTTTTGTATCCAAGTTATTATTGCAATTCAATACAATCCAAGCGGCCTGCTGGCCAAGCTGCCCTCTGGCAGCCCCAATTCGCCAACAGTTTGGTGATAGAATTTGAACATCAGCGAAGGGAGGTGGATGTTTGGTATGGAGCAGGTGGGAAGTGATTCTTGTGGGGATTGAATGAGGAGCAGTGGGGTGCGTTCTTTTAGCTCCCAGCTCGCAGTGTAAATGGAGAAGCGAGTCTTTCTCAGATCTCTGCCAGAATCTAGTACTCCCTCCGTCCCTAAATAACTTTAACTAATTTTATATAAAAAATTATTAACATTTATAACACATAATTAATACCATTAGATAGATAGTTGAATCTATTTTCATAACAAATTTATTTGGAGATACAAATGCTGTACGTATTTTCTATAAATCTAGTCAAACTTATGGCACAAAAACCAAAAACGACAAATATTTAGGGACAGAGGGAGTAGTGTTTTACCTGTTTGGCTGTCTAGGGGTGATTCTCACGGAGAATCTAGAGCTGGGAGTGCTTCCAAATGGTCCCTAAGGTACATGGAATAACATTATGGGTTTAATTTTTGCAATGAAACATAGCGACAGTGAAAAACGTGATAGATTGGACATACATGTCTTATGTGCTAATTCCATCTTTTCAATGTCTCGTTTCTTATCTTCTGGAGCATTAGTTCATTTAAACAAGGTGACAGGCTAGCTTAATGTTGACAAGTTTAGGGGCTTCACTGGCAATTGTATGCATGTTTAGGACCTTCTAGACTATCGTTCAATTTTAGGAACTGTCGTATCCATGCAAGTTTGTGGTACCCGCAGGATAATTTTCAAAATTATGGACTGTCAAGTGCTAACATGTGTGGAATAGAAACTCAACCACAAAACTTGCGCAGGTCTTGGTAGCTCTAAAGCATTGTGTTCTTGGTCCTCCCCACCACTACGCAACTACCCACCCACACACAACCTCATACGAAAGATCATAAGTTCATAACAGCAAGTAGTTGTATTGATAATATCATTATTGTTCTTTCCACGCCATTATTATTGTTAACATTTGATCATTTTGAAAAATAACACAGAAAATCAGAACAGATTATAATTGGAAATTGCTTGACAATATACTGCCAACATTGAAGTACCTTACCTTTTACTGTACTGAAACTACAGGCCCTTGCTGGAAAATCCATGGCATAACTCAGCGTTTGAAGGTGTTGGATTTCTCAGGCTGTTCCTTCCAGCGAACTCGAGGAATCAGGATCACTTTACAATGTAATTACATATTGGATTGATAAGCACCCTTCTCTCTTCTGTAGCTGAACGTCGTCTTACTTTCTCTTTCAACTGATTTTGCCCTGTTGCAGTGATTGGATTAAAAATTGTCTTGACATATGGGATTCTGTCACAAATTGTAACTTCTGGGACATCCAATGGGCTTCCATCATAGCACGCTGTATAAAAAATTCCAGATCGGTTAACTGGGATGCTTTTCTGTCCTTGTTATTCACAAGATACTTGAACATGTTTGAGGTATGTAAGCACTTTCAGGTTTATGCCTACATACTAGTAGTTGGTAGTCATCTTGGCTGCTTGATGAAAGTCATGTTTGAGGTATGTAAGCACTTTCAGGTTTATGCCTACATACCAATGTTTAAAAGCGCCGGCTAAGGCAGTTAGCGGCAAGTTTCTCCAGATGCTACAAACACTATAGCCGGATATAGCATTCGCTAATTCATTTAGCGGTTTTGTAAAATATGTCACAAATCAGTGAAAGAAGCAACAGAATACAAGAATAGAGGACTACTGTGAAGAGAAGAACTTGCTTCCTTGTTGCTCCTATTGGTACAGCCTACAGGGTGTCGAGTGCTGCCGTCGAGGGACTGCTTGTCGCACTGGGCACGCCAAAACCAGCGGCTGCGTGGCTGCTGTGGCTGCGAGGAGGCCTGCACGTCGCCGCTGTGCCAGGGCGAGATGGCTGTAGTGGCACCAACACATCGCTGCAGTCGGCGGCTCTGGTCTTCCGTCTTCTTCAGGGAACGCCGCCGCCGCCGTAGCTCTTTCCAGAGGACAGGTCGAGAGGATGAATGAGATTAGGGAATTGGTAGGGTTAAAGTGACATTTTGGGCCACCACTGCTGTTTTGGGCCCTCTGCTGATGAAAAATATAGGAAGCCCACTCTGATTTCAGCCCACGAGTCCGCCAGGAACTGCTTAGCGGCACTATATCAACCCCGTTTAGCGTTTTTAGCGTACTAATTGCCGCTATTAGCGTTCAAGATCAGTTAGCGCTAAAAGGGAACTCTCCTAGCGCCGGCCTTGCTAATCCGCTAAATCTAGCTATAGCGGACGCTATATCCGGCTATTTGAAACATTGCTACATACTAGTAGTTGGTAGTCATCTTGGCTGCTTGATGAAAGTCAGAGTGGACAATAATTTGCATAAAACCTTACATGTCTTGCTACACAACTGTTTTCTTTTTTTGATTGCTAAATTTTCTTAAGGATAGTATTATTTTTTTTTATTCTATAAAAATGAAGCAGGTACTAGTTTGATATTCTTAAAATTTGCTTGTTTTTTTCCATCCAAATTTTACGGCTCACGCACAGTACTAAGGGTTTAGATAAAGGGTAGTGGAATTGTAATGACAGGGTGTTTCTATTATTGATAGTTGACATTAACTTGAATCAAAGCCCATACTATAAAGTTATCAATTTAATGTTCAAAGATCCAAGATGACATCAGAACAATGCGTGTTAATATCAATTATGATTTTGAAATTAAGGTTATATCCCCTGAAAACGAGTGGATAGTTTCATATGAATTTTGGAGGCCTTTTGACATGAGGTCGAATGTCATAGAATAATTCTTTTTGTGTATCAAAATGGTCATTCCTGCAATTTTCATGTGCTTTGCATTTGACGCATTGCAGCCAAAATCTGTGTTTTCGTCATACTGCATTTTTGGAATTTGTTTCAAAGAGGCCTTAAGAGGATTTAAGAAATGCTATAAGTTATTAAGGATATGTTAGGACCATTCCCTAGAAAACATGCTTTAAGAATGTTCTGCTGCAGTGATGCTACTGGTTCATGTACAGCCTGTTTGGATTGCGGTATGGCCCCGTCCGGAGTCAATTGATCCGTCATGGGCCCATGCTATGCAGAATGCGTCGTCCCATGGTTTTTCGAGGAACCAACCCATTCCGAAAAATACGCTCACGAAGAAGGCTGAGGAGGACGGCTTGGTGACGGACGAGTTCGATCTATGACGTAAACCAAACAAGTTGATCAGGTCTGGAGCTAGGTTCAGATCATTCCGCATTGGTCGGACCGTCAATCCAAACACGCTTGTAGTGGACCACTATAGAATAAAGCATTTGCGAGAGAGCTAAAGATAACCGCAATGTCCAACTGCATCTTTTAGCTAATATCAGCACTACAATTTGTTACTTGAAACAATCGTGGTTTATAAAATGCTTTCTTGGATCTATAAAATTTTCCAAAATATTTGTCCACTGTTTCTGACTATGTCAAACTAATCATAATTCATAAAGGATATTTGCATGTGCATTTCTTGGTGAATAATCTATATTTAAACAAGAAATCTGCATGTTATTATGATATTCATTTGGTGTATTTGAAATACAATTATTTGGTACTCCCTCTGTTCCAAATTATAAGTCGTTCTGACTTTTCTAGGTACATTGTTTTGCTATGCACTTAGATATAGGTTATGGCTAGATACATAATAGAAGTTGTGTATGTAGAAAAGCCAGAACTTATAATTTGGAATGGAGTAAATGGTAAATATTTACAATTGTGCAGAAAGTTGTATTATTTTTTTGCCAATTCATTTACATATTTCTTTGTCTATTTCTAGGTTCCTATATCAAGTGGGAATGGTTCATACCCCTTTCCAGTGGAGGTTCCTGGGAACACAAGATTTTTATTTTCCAGTAAGACTAGAACACTTTCCAAGGCAATTGCAAAGTCTGTCGTAAGTTATTGACATCCTTTCAGCTTTTATTTATTTTCAATCTGACTGGCTTATGAAAGTTACACCTGTTGTGAAGTACTAGTGGATTGCCCACCTCTTCCCAATCGCTTAAGCTTTTGGATTCACTTGGTTGGTGCATGAAACCTAACATGGTATCAAAGCCAGAGGTCTCGAGTTCGAGTCCTGGTAGAGGCATCTTTAAAGTCCTCCGCTCCCTTCTTTATTTCCACGTTTGCGCCTTGTTCTGGCTGCACGTGAGTGGGAGTGTTGTGAAGTATTAGTGGATTGCCCACCTCTTCCCAATCGCTTAAGCTTTTGGGTTCACTTGGTTGGTGCATGAAACCTAACAACACCCTCCATTCCAAATTATAAGTCGCTCTGACTTTTCTAGATACATAGCTTTTATTCCCTCCGTTCCAAATTATAAGACGTTTTGGCTTATCTAGATACAGTACATTGCTTTTAGTGTGCATAGTAAAAACTATGTATCTAAAAAAGCCAAAATATCTTATAATTTGAACGGAGGGAGTACTGTGTATCTAGACATTATCTAGGTGCATAACAAAAACTGTGTACTTAAAAAAAGCCAGAACAACTTATAATTTGGAATGGAGGGAGTACTTGTGTACTTTCGCCTCTGAATCTCTGATGATGTGATGTGGGCGCCAGTACCAAAGGCATTCCAGGGCTCGAGACGCAGCCAGGGTGGTATCCAAGGGGATGCCGGCTGTAGTTAACGGCAAGGGAAGAGATTAGAGTTAATGAGAGATTAGAGTTATTAATGGGGAGAGAAACGAGGAGCTAGAGGCTGGGCGCCTAGAGGCTGGGCAGCTCTATTTGTACCCCTGTAATCAGCTTATGAGGAATCAAGCAATGAACAACAAACAATCTAGTTACCCCGAAATATTCTAGTCTCCCTCCACGCCGACTTTGCCCGGCCTTCCTCTTGGCAATGGTTATCCTCTCTATCCCCGATATGAACTAAGGTTCATAACATCTGGTATCAGCTTCCAGGCGCTCCTCTTCCACCTCTGCTCCGCCGCCAAACCAGCAGCCACCACGCCATCCGCCCCAGCCTCAGCAATGACTTCCACCGCCTCCATATCATGAGTTAGGGATCCTTTCCTATGGCTTCTGCTGTCGGTCATCCATCACCATCATGTGATTTGCCAATCACTGCCCTCATTGAGGGGACTCGCCGTCTCGCAGAGGAGATGGATCACTTCGTTGTGATGTTCAACCGCTACCGTGCTCACATGGAGAGGTCAGAGCATGAACTCCAAGCAGCGGTGCGGCTACAGGCGGCAGCGCGAGGGTTCCTGGTAAGGCACACCACAAGGAAGATGCGGGCAACGATCAACCCTGCTGCGCCTTCAACGATCCCATCCACCGCATCATTAGGTGTCGCCGCAACACACACTCTCCAGCTAGCGCTCACGACGGGTATGGTTGTGCCAACAAGCGGCAGATGTTCACCAAAATTCTCCAGGCTTGATGAGTTGGATATGACACCGCCACCAACACCAGCCGTCTCCTCTGTTGTCACCTGTTTTGGTGTTGCTGGACAGGCCCGGCGTACTGGTTGATCGCTACATCCTGAAGCTAGCTTTTGGGCTCTTCCCATGGGATCCAGGAGGACGTCGACAGCTTCATCGACCGCTATCCAAGCTTCCAGCTCGAGGACGAGCTGCTCGTCAGGGGGGGGGGGGGGGGGGGAGTGATGTGATGTGGGCGCCAGTACCAAAGGCATTCCCGGGCTCGAGACGCAGCCAAGGCGGTATCCAAGGGGGTGCCGGCTGTAGTTAATGGCAATTAGAAGTCTGGGGAAGAGATTAGAGTTAATGAGAGATTAGAGTTATTGATGGGGAGAGAAACGAGGAGCTAGAGGCTGGGCGCCTAGAGGCTGGTCAGCTCTATTTATACCCCTGTAATCAGCTTATGAGGAATCAAGCAATGAACAACAAGCAATCTAGTTACCCCCAAATATTCTAGTCTTCCTCCACGCCGAGTTTGCCTGGCCTTCCTCTTGGCAATGGTTATCCTCCTTATCCCCGATATGAACTAAGGTTCATAACAGCCTTGGTATGGGAAGAATATATGTATAAGTAATGGCATTTAATTAGGATCACTTATTCAGTCGCCTGTAAAGGTTTTGTATAGTGTACACTCTATTGATAAAACTTTTACTGTCATATATATTAATATAAGGACATGACTAAAACCAGACACCTATCTGTTTAAGTTAATCACAAGTGGCTGTCTAGGTACATTGAACTTGAGTGGCATCATCTTCATTCCTCCTTGGATCCCCATTGACCACCACCTACCGCCCAATGCCCCAGGTGCTCTCATGGCTTCCGGCGCCTCCCCAGTGCTGGCACTGCCTACCCCACTGATGCGGCACTGCCCACGGCCGGCAGTGAGGTGCCTCCCTACCCCCACCACTACCCCTCGATCCCGCTCTACCCGTACCACTCTGGCAAGATTCCTCCGCCCTGACACCGCCGATACCACTGCGGCCAGCGGTGCAGTGCCACCTTGCCTCCCACCTGCCTCCAAGCTGGCCTGCTTCCAGCTTCTATAATCGCAGGGAGAAGAACTCACCTGGAACACAAACCCCCTGGCCCTAAAGGGTCAGTATGGCTTCTACGGTGGCGAACTTGGTGAGGAAGACAGTCTGGAACTTTTGTGCGTGAGCATGAGGAAGGGGATAAGATTGTGGTGTTGTGCTGCTTGTGAAGAATAGCCTCACGGAGAGAGAAGTAATAAAGTGATGCATGTCTGGTCCAGGCTTGCTGGCTTAGGATCATTGGGTTTTAATACGGAGGCAGCAAGGAAAGGTTTCACGATAAGGTTAAATGGAGAGCTCTAGTTTTTACCTTCACTGAAACATGCTTTGCAAATCAAACATGGAGATGATATATTTATGTTACTTTATATTTATATAGATGTTACACCTTGCTGTACTTGTTCAACTAAAAGCAAGAAAGAGTCACACCCATTTTTATTTCTACCTTTTGCAGGTATACCTTTTGAAGCCTAAAAGTTTAGCATTTGAGTATTTTGAGAAGCTCATTAATTTTTTGGAACAGTATGCCTTCTGATCATGGTCTTCTTTGAGCTTGCTGCAGAGGCCTTTTTTTTTGTTTTAACCTGAGGAATTTTGGTTTTTAGGTTCTATCATCCGTCAAATGGAGGTCGTTGGACCTACTCATTGGAACGTTTCCTGCATTATCTTCTTGTTTACTTTGAGGAACGCCTTCAACATGAACAATTGTAAGGGATCAATCTTCACTTGGATGTGCAGCTTGAAAAAAAAAATCATCTTATTGACTGCAGCTCATCTGTTTCAACATAAACACTGTAGTGGTATGGCAGTTGAGGACCATGATCAATCTTATCTGGGAAAGGAAGAAAGGTCTGTTTTTGTCAAAGCTATCTTGAAATTACTGGATCGTGGTCAGTACAGCAAGGATAGTTCTCTTGCTGAAACAGTTTCCGTTGCAACTTCGTTCCTGTCTTATATTGAACCAACCCTCATGCTTCCGTTTATTGCAAAAAACTTCCAACTAGCCTTAGAGACAGTAAGTTTAACTAGAAATATGCACTGACCTTCATTTTGTATAGATATTTTTGTGGTCTATGTGAGCCTTGCAATCTGTTTAGTTTTCATTTAGTATGCTCTTTTCAAGAGCATACTTAAGATATTCAGAAACAAGCTAATGATTTGAATTGTTTTCTAACAGACTACAGCTACCCATCAGTTAAAGAACGCTGTCACATCTGTTGCATATTCTGGACGTGCACTTCTTCTATGTTCTTTATGTTCATCTCAGTCTGATGATAGCAGTGTTGTTGATTCATTCAGTGATCTTGTTGTTGCTTCCCTTTCAAATGCATTGCTTGGCATGGATGCCAATGATCCACCTAAAACGATCGCTACAATGCAGTTAATTGGTTCTATATTTTCAAATGTAAGTTTTTTTTCTTTTACCTTATCATCTGCAATTCTGGTTTCCGGTAACTCTGCTAACTCTCGTAAGGTGTATATAGCTAGCTGCAGTTGGTGTTAGTGATGACGTGCCTATATTCCTCCAATCTACTACTCTATCGAACTGGCTAGATGAGTTCTTTTCCCGGCTATTTTCTGTGCTTCAGAATCTGGAATCAAGCAGTCCCATGTAAGCAATGATCACTAGAGTCTCACATCTGAGATTTTTTTCTCCTACTTTTTCAAATACTTGTCAGAACATTGTAATGACATCCCATTTGGATATGCAGTAATGAGGGTTACCAAAGCTCATTCATGTCAGGGACTTTTCTTGTTGAGGACAGCCCATATTACTTTTGCATGCTTGAAATTCTTCTAGGGAAGTTATCAAAACCCTTATTTAATCAGGTATTTACATTCTTGTTAATATGTGGTACTCTTGCCCCTAGACTTGAATTTCCCGCCACAAATGTGTTTCCTTTTTTTTTTTTTTTTGCAATTGACAGTCCCTGAAGAGAATTGCCAAGTTCGTTAATGCAAATATCCTCCCTGGTGCTACTTCAGAAGTTGGGCTTCTTTGTTGTGCCTGTGTTCATTCATATCCTGAGGAGGCTTCAGTCTACCTTGTAAAACCAATCTTAGAGATTATCATGTCATCCTTTGAGGGGACTCCAATCACTGGTTATGTAGGAAGAGTAGTTGCAGACAAAGCATCTACAAAGGTTTGCTGAGATGTAAAATGTCTATTACAGTATTACTTGAACTATTCCATACGTACAACCACTTGCATCTAATGACATGCAGGCTGCAATTTCTCCTGCCCTGGAAACAGCAATAGATTACTATCTGAGGGTTTTGGCCATATCCATCAGTTGTGCAGGTCCTGTGTTACTCAATTGTAAGGAAGAACTAAATCACATAATAACATCTGCGTTCCAGGCCCCTTCATGGAAGGTTATATTTTTCATTTATCTTTTCATACATTCGAAAAGCTAGTATCCCCATGTCCCCATCATATATTATACTATGTTAGATGACGAATTTCCTTTTCTCTTGGAATGGCTAGGTTAATGGAGCTGGGGATCATCTCCTTCGCTCTCTGCTAGGAAATCTGGTTTCTTATTACCCAATTGATCAGTACAAGTATGTTTACGTCATGTACACTTTTTTTTTTCTCAAACACTTACATTTGATGTTTTCTTTATTTAATCTATAACATGTTTACCCACCAACCAATATATTATCCTGTTTGTATAGGCCATTCAATTGTCAGCCTATTGGAAATATTATTGAACCATGGGGATGTTCGAAAGCTCATCAGGATAGGGAGGCTGAGATGCTTAATTTCCCTCCAAAGTGGCATGATCCCAGTCATGATGAACTATCTTTTGCAAATGAATTACTACAATTTCATTTTCAGTCAGCTTTAGAAGATCTTTTGACTATTTGTCAGACAAAAGTTCATTCTGAGACAGGTAGATATGCTAGTTCTGGCCATGGAAACGACCTTGCCATCTATTTTTTTATTACTCACCTGTAATGTGATATGTGCAAAAGAAAAAAAAACAGTACATGCTTATTCAAGTACATTGAAGTCCATGTATTATCTTTTTGTGCATTTGCGCTTTATTTTCTGTAGTTGCCTATTTGATTTTTTTTTTTTTTTTTTTCGTTTAGCAGGAGATGAGAAGGAGCACCTAAAAATAACCCTATTACGCATTCGTTCTGCATTGCATGGTGTAATGTCTTGCTTGCCAGAAATTCGCCCATCATATAAAGATGGGAGGTTCCTGGAAGTGGAGTCCACAGTCTTCATAGCAGGATCTGCTGGTAGCACTGTTGGAAGCTCAGAAATGCGTGAAAAGGCTGCAGAATTTGTGCACATAGCTTGCAGGTGAATGTTTGTTCTTAATACATACAGTTTCACTTAACATTTACTATTTGGTCTCACCAAGTGCTCTGTCAACAGGTACTTATTAAAGGAAAGAACTGATGACAGTATTCTTCTAGCACTTGTCGTGCGTGTCATTGATGCTTTGGTAAACTATGGTATGTTAACTAGGCTCAAAGACTCGAGCTGAGTAATTTTTGCTGTTTATGTGACAGTTTGCTGTGTAGGCAGCTTGGAATATCAAGAATGGTCAAGCCATGTTCAAGCTTGGAAACTAGAATCTGCTTCAATAATGGAGCCTCCATGCAACTTCATTGTTCCATTTCATGCTCAAGGAAAAAAGAGGTATGCACATCTGCATTTGTGGATTCTGATTCTATAATATGGGCCGTTGTTGAACTTTCTCTATTTTGTTTCCATTAGACCTAGATGGGCACTTGTTGACAAAGCAAACTTGCATAGTACATGGAGGTGTTCACAATCATCATATCACAGATACAGAATGAATGCAGATGTTTCTCCATCTGTCCTCATGATTAATTTGATGAATGATCTCTTAGATCTCTCACTACACAACTATGAAACTGTTCGATCGTAAGCTCTCTCTCTCTTCTTGGTTGTAAATTGAAAATTGTGTATAAGATTTTTTTTGAACCATTGGCAGGGGAGCCCCCTACCTTTTTTTTTTTTGTTTTTAACCCAGCCCAGAAATTCATCCCTGTGGGGATTTGAACCTGGCCTGCTGGGGTGCTACTGAGGAGCTCCAACCACTAGGCTGGAGGCCTCTTCGCATTCAACAACAACAACAATAAAGCCTTTTAGGACCAGACAAGTTGGGGCAGGCTAGAGTTGAAACCCAACATGAGCCCCTAGTCACGGTTCAGGCTCGTCAATAGTTGTTTTCCAAGCACTCCTATCTAACCAAAGATCTCTAGATATATCTCAACCCTTTAAATCTCTTTTAATTGCCTCCCATGTCAGCTTCGGTCTTCCTCTACCTCTTCTCAGATTGATATCTCGACTTAGAACTCCACAACGCATTGGTGCTTCTGAAGGTCTCCTTTGGACATGGCCAAACCATCTTAACCGTTGTTGGACAAGCTTTTCTTCAATTGGTGCTATCCCTAGACGGTCACGTATGTCATCGTTCCGAACTCGATCCATCCTTGTGTGACCACAAATCCCCATGTCAGCTTCGGTCTTCCTCTACCCCTTCTTACATTGATATCTCAACTTAGAACTCCACAACGCACTGGTGCTACTGAAGGTCTCCTTTGGACATTGCCAAACTACCTCAACCAATGTTGGACAAGTTTTTCTTCAATTGGTGCTATCCCTAGACGGTCACGTATATCATCGTTCCAAACTCGATCCATCCTTGTGTGACCACAAATCCAATGCAACATACGCATTTCCGCGACACTCAGTTGTTGGACATGTCGTCTTTTTGTAGGCCAATATTCTGCTGCATACAACATAGCAGGTCTAATCGTCGTTCTATAAAACTTGTCTTTTAACTTTTGTGGTACCCTCTTGTCACAGAGAATGCTAGATGCTTGGCGCCACTTCATCCACCTTGCTTTAATCCTATGGCAAACGTCTGCATTAACATCGCCATCCTTCTGCAGCATCGATCCTAGATAACGGAAGGTATCTTTCGTAGGCACCGTTTGACCTTCCAAACTTACGTCTCCCTCCTCATGTGTAGCGTTGCCAAAGTCGCATCTTATGTATTCTGTTTTTAGTTCGACTTACTCTAAAACCTTTGAACTCAAGAGTCTGCCGTCATAACTCCAGTTTTCTATTTACTTCTGCCTGACTTTCATCAACTAGCACTACATCGTCTGCAAACAGCATACACCAAGAGATATCCCCTTGAATGTCCCTAGTCACTTCATCTATTACCAAGGCAAAGAGATACGGGCTCAAGGCTGACCTTTGATGGAGTCCTATTTTAATCGGTAAGTAATCTGTGTTACCATCATTTGTTCGTACACTAGTCATGGCATTGTTGTAAATGTCCTTGATAAGGGTAACATACTTTGTTGGGACTTTATGTTTGTTCAACGCCCACCACATAACATTCTTTGGCAACTTGTCATAAGTCTTCTCCAAGTTAATGAAAACCATGTGTAGGTCCTTCTTCTGCTCCCTGAACCACTTCATAACTTGTCTTATTAAGAAAATTGCTTCTATGGTTGACCTTCCGGGCATGAAACCGAATTGGTTTGTAGATATACCCGTGTCGTTCCACGCAGTCGATGCTCGATAACTCTCCCACAGCTTCATCGTGTGGCTCATCAACTTAATTCCCCTATAATTAGTGCAACTTTGGATGTCTCCCTTGTTTTTGTAGATTGGTACCAATATGCTTTTTTCTCCACTTAGGCATTTTGTTCGATCGATAGATATTGTTGAACATCTTCGTTAGCCATACTATAGCTAAATCCCCGAGACATCTCCACACCTTGATTGGAATACCATCCGGACCCATCGCTTTACCCACTTATATCCTTTTCAGAGCTTCTCGAACCTCCTGCACTTGGATCCTACGTACAAAGTGCCTATTGGTGTCATCAAACGAGTCGTCCAACCGAACAGTGGAGTTCTCATTCTTCCCATTGAACAGCTTATAAAAATACTCTTGCCATCTATGTCTGATCTCATCCTCCTTCACCAAGAGCTGCTCTCTCTCATCCTTAATGCACTTGACTTGGTTGAGGTCCCTCGTCTTTCTATCACGAGCCCCCAGCCATCCTATAGATGTCCTTCTCTCCTTCCTTCGTATTGAGATGTTGGTAAAGACCCTTGTAAGCTCGCCCCTTCGCCCCTCCCACCGCTCGTTTTGTGGTCTTCTTTGCCACCTTGTACTTCTCTATGTTGTCTGCATATCGGTCCTGGTACAAGTGCTTGTAGCATTCCTTCTTTTCCTTGATAGCCTTTTGCACATCTTCATTCCACCACCAAGCGTCTTTCAAGTCGCATCCACTTCCTTTGGTCACTCCAAGTACCTATGCCATAACCTTCCGAATACATGTTGCCATCTTCTCCCACATGTTGTTTGCATCGCCTTCGTCCTTCCAAGGGCCCTCTTCAATAACTCTTTCCTTGAAGACCTTTGATGCCTCCCCTTCTAATTTTCACCACTTTGTTCTTGCAATCTTGGCTTGTTTAACCCTACGAGCTCGTACCAGAAAGCGGAAGTCCACCACCACTAGCTTGTGCTGGGAAACCATGCATTCACCAGGTATCACCTTACAATCCACACAAGCACGTTTATCCCCCCTTCTTATAAGAACAAAGTCGATCTGACTAGAAGAATGTTCGCTCTTATAGGTCACCAAATGAGACTCTCTTCCTAAAGAAAGTGTTGGCTATCATCAGATCAAAAGCCGTAGCAAAGTCTAGGACATCCTCTCCCTTTTGGTTCCTACTACCATAACCGAAACCTCCATGAGCCACCTCAAAACCTGCACTAGTTGAACCTACATGGCCATTAAGGTCCCCTCCTATGAAGAGCTTCTCGCTACTAGGTACCGCTCTAACCAAGCCATCCAAGTCTTCCTAGAATTGTCTCTTAGCACTCTCATCATGGCCTACTTGGAGGGCATACGCACTAATTATGTTTAAGACCATATCACTAACGACAAGTTTGACTAATATGATCCTGTCACCTTGCCTTCTCACCTCCATCACTCCATCCTTGAGGCTCTTATCAATCAAAACTCCTACTCCATTTATATTTGAAGGCTTGAAGCTGTCCCTGTGTACCAGAGCTTGAAGCCGGTATTGTTCACCTCCTTCGCCTTCTGTCTCTTCCATTTAGTCTCTTGGACGCACAACATATTTACCCGCCTCCTTACCGCTGTATCAACTAACTCTCCGTAAGGGACCCTACGTTCCAGCTACCTAAACGAATCCTAGTTGGCTCGACTAGCTTCCTTACTCTTCGCACCCGTAGAGACTGGTGTGAAGACCCTTGCTCATTTTGCACCACACCCGGGCGCCGATGTGACTTGCCACTAAGGATGCGACGACCTGATCCTTGCTCACTTGACACCGTGCCAGATCACGACATGGCGCGTCACAGGGGTGACGACCGGGCCCTTGCTTATTTAACACCATACCTGAGTTCCGACATGGCGCTTCGCTAAGAGGGTTACGCCTCAACGGGATTCTTTTGGGTTTCATCTCCATAAGAGTAGCTAAGTTTTTACATTAGCTCGCCAAGCCTAACACAACCCTCCTCCTTTACCAGAGCTTGGGACCTGCTATGCTGGGACACCTAGGCACCCCACCATAGGCGGAGTTAGCCTATTCGCATTGCATTTAAGATTTAGTATAGATTTTACTTAAGTGTCGCCATCAACATTTTAAACACATGAATTTGACAAACTATATGTGTTTGCTGATCAGCATACCTTTTCTTGAGAAGAAGATGAGTGTACCTGAATTCCCTTATATTATGTCTGCCATAAAGGATTCCCTTATAACATGACCATCTTGTTTCTGTGTCTGTACATTCTTATGCAGGTATGCTGGAAGATCGCTTACAAAATTGTTGAAGCGCTGGCCTTCTCTAATTTCTAACTGTGTTCTCACACTTGCGGGAAATTTGCGTGACCCAAAAGCTCCTGAACATGTGGTTCTTGGTTCTTGCAGCATTTTGATCTCACAGACTGTTTTAAGACATTTGACCACTGTATGTCTTTCACAACTTACATGCTTTAGGTCTAAGCTAAATCAATAATGTCGATAGTATTAACATAATTGTTCCATATAGGATTCTGTTTCCCTCTCTTCCTTTATCATGGGAATTCTGGAAAGGTATACTCTAGAATTGTACTACGCATAAAATCTTCATTTTTACTATTCTATATGTTTTATTGCACATCTCACTTCCAGTAATAAGAATAATCAGAATTTGATAAACATGGAATAGAAAAGTGTGCTACTTGTTTTTTTGAAACAGGACAGCTGATCAGTATGTCACTAACTCCATTCCTTTCTTCTGTAGCTCTCATCATGAATCATTGAAGTGTCAGAAAGCTATTACTGAGGTGCCGTTTAATAGCAAAATCAATCTCTAAAAGAAAAAAAGATAAAATAAATAAAATCCTAAATTAAGGTGTGCCACTGAAGTTTTTTTTATATGATCTTCACAGCTCTTTGTAATGTATAATATACGTTTCTCTGGAATATCAAGGAGCTTCTTTAAAAATCCTGAAAATCAAGCTGACAAGCCAGGATTTCTCAGTCTAATTTCTCAAATTAATGCTTTGGGCTTTGAGACTAATGGACTACATTGGAGGTAAGAAATTTGTATATTCTGACATAAACTGATACACTGCTAGAGTCATTGCAATTACATTTTTTTTGCTATCTGAAAATTTAAGTTTTTTCATCCCATTTATATATGCTGAACCAGTTTTTCTATTTCACTTTTCTACTGTTTGCTTCCTTTCAGATTTCGTATGAGCTCTCTTTTCAGTATATAGTTTGGCTATTGACTAATTGATCATATCCCAATTCCTCCTCCATGGTCCATGTTAGAATATCTAGTTACTCATGTGAACACTCTACCGGTTAGGCCCTTTCCTGTGTGAATGCGGCACTGGTCAGGCCCTTTGGGCCCCTATATATTTGTAATCCCTTTGGAACCTCAAATCAAGTATGCTAAGCCTGTTGGCTTAACCTTCTTTCATGGTATCAGACGACTAATTGGTCCTGTGCCCGTTTCTCTCCCACCCAATCCCCTGCTTCCGCTCCTTTCCCGGCGCCCGCGTCCGCCTCTTCGGCCACCGCGCCCGCCTCGCGCCGCGCCCGCCTTGATGGCCGCCGCGCGCCTCCCGACGCCGCCGCGCGCGTCTCGTCGGTTGCCGCGCCCATGGCTGCCCCTCCATCCGGCGACTCCAGCTCCGGCACCTCGACTGCCGCCGCAGCGGCCAAACTTCGCGACGAAGCCATCGCCGCCGCCAAGAACCTGGAAGATGAGGCCGCTTCTCTGCGCACCTCCAACGCCGAGCGCAGTCAGCAACTCCAGGAGGAGGCGGACCTTCTCAAGTCCGCCGCCGCCGCCCAGGAACGCGTCCGCGCCCGCGCCGCCGCCGCCGCCCTCGATTCGGAGCGCGCAGGCCGACGCTCTAGAGCAGCAGGCCTCTGCCCTCCGGGATCGGCTCCGCGCTGATCCCCTCCGCGACAACGACTCGCTCGACGACGACGATACACGCTCCATCTCCTCTGAGGCCGCGGCCATCGCTCACCTGCATAGCCAAGCCGCCGCCGTACAAAACATCAAGAACTTGATCCCCATCGTTCTTGATCTGCAGTCCTCCAACTACTCCAAATGGCGTGGCTACGTCCTCCTCACCCTCGGCCGCTTCGCCCTGAAGGACCACGTCCTCAGCAACGTCACCCGCCCCCACGATGCGACGTGGTCCCGCATGGACTGCGTCGTCGTCTCGTGGATCTTCAACACCATCTCCCCCGACCTACTCGACGTCGTTCACGAGCGCGACGGCATCACTGCTCGGGCGGTGTGGCTCGGCGTCGAACAACAATTCTTCAACAACCGCGAGTCCCGCGCCATGCTCCTCGACGCCGAGTTCCGCACTCTCTGCCAGGGCGCCCTCTCCATCGACGAATACTGTCGCAAGATGAAGAGCATGGCGGATGCGCTTGCCGATCTTGGCGAGCCCATCCTGGACCGTACTCTAGTGCTGAACGTCCTGCGCGGACTCAATGAACGTTTCCAGTTCATGTTGCAGTTCGTCACTCGACAGAGACCCTTCCCCTCCTTCACTGACGTCCGCGCTGACCTCCGCCTGGCTGAGCTCAACATGGCGCCACCCTCAGCACCGCCCTCAGCCCTCGTCGCCTCGTCGTCCAGCAGGCCGCCTGCTCCTCCACCGCCCTCTGCACCCCCGCGCCCCCATCAGGATGCCGGGGGGCAGCCGTCTGGCAACAGCAACGGTCGCGGTCGGCGTCGCCGCGGCGGACGCGGCCAAGGCGGCACACAAGGCGGCTCACCAAGTGGCCAGCAGCCCCCTGGCGGCCATCAGTGGCCCTCCATCCTCAACCCATGGACCGGGTCCATCCATATGTTGCCCGGGTCCACCCCTGGAGGTCCTCGCGGTCCACCGCCTCGCGTCGTCCCGCCTCCATCACCGCAGCAAGCCCTAGTGGCTAGTGTGCCCCCGGGGTACTTCACTCCATCGTCGGTCCCCGGGGCATACTACTAGGCGCCCCAGCAGGCGCCCTCTCCTACTTGGTCGCCATGGACTACCGAGTCCCTCGCCAATGCCTTTAGTACCGTCGCCCTCACTCCACCACCGAGCTCCTCGGATTGGGTCATCGACTCTGGTGCTTCCTCTCACATTGCCTCCAACCCTGGTATGGTCACAGCCTCGCCGTCATCCTCTTTTCCCTCCTCCATTGTTGTTGGCAATGGTGCCACCCTTCCAGTGGTTGGCACTGGCTTCTCCATCCTTCCTGGCCCTTTTCGCCTCAACAATGTCCTTATAGCTCCTGACATTATTAAAAATCTTCTTTCTGTACGCAAGTTCACCACTGACAATTCTGTTTCAGTTGAATTTGACCCTCTTGGCGTTTCTGTGAAGGATCTCCACTCCAAGGACACCCTCCTTCGATGTAACAGCTCGGGACCTCTCTACACCTTGCAGCTGCCTACATCTTCCTCCAGTCCCTGCGCTCTTGTGGCTACTCCCTCCCTGACTACCAGGCATCGTCGCCTCGGTCACCCTGGCAAGGCTGCCCTTCAGAGTCTTGCCCAATCCTCTTCGATCATCTGCAGCAAGCCTGCCGATGACTCCCTCTGCCATGCGTGTCAACTTGGACGCCATGTTCGCTTACCTTTTACTAGTTCCTTGCCTAGAGCAGCTAAGATTTTTGATTTGGTACATTGTGATCTATGGACATCACTTGTTACCAGTATATTCGGTTTCAAATATTACTTAGTTATCCTCGATGACTGCTCTTATTTTCTTTGGACTTTTCCCCTTCGTCTAAAGTCTGATACTTTCCCTACTATTTCCAATTTTTTCGCTCATGTGAACACTCAGTTCAGCTGCACCATCAAAACGGTACAGTGTGACAACGGCCGTGAGTTTGACAACTCCGCCTCGTGCGTTCTTCCTTGCCAACGGCGTTTCTCTCCGCATGTCCTGTCCTTACTTCACAACAAAATGGGAAAGCCGAGCGCATGATTCGCACCACTAACAATGTCACCCGAACCCTCCTTTTTCAGGCTTCCATACCACCCTCCTACTGGGCTGACGCCCTTGCTACTGCTACCCTCCTCCTCAATCGGCTCCCTACCAAGACGCTGCACATGAGCACTCCTTTCTTCGCGCTCTACGGCGCCCACCCCTCTTATCATGACCTACGAGCTTTCGGATGCACCTGTTACCCCAACCTCACCGCTACCACTCCTCACAAACTTGCTCCACGCTCCGCTCTATGTGTGTTCATCGGCTACTCGCCTGATCACAAGGGCTATAGGTGCCTCAACCTCGCCACCAACCGTGTCATCATCTCTCGGCATGTTGTTTTCGATGAAACAACATTTCCTTTCTCCCTTCGCCGACCCTCACCTCCTCCACAAGAGCTTGATTTTCTAACTAACGATGACCCCCTGCCAGTCTTCCCTTTACCTGCAGGTACACCCGGGCTTGTTGGCTCCTTGCCAGCACCCACGCCTCCACATGCCCGCTCCCAGCCATTGCCACCGGTCACCCCGATGGCTGGTCTGGGCATCCCGACGCCCAGATCGCCTCCACCAGGTTTCCCTGTCCCGGAGCCCCCGGCACCCGCGGTGCCCCCGGCGCCCCCTGTTCAGGAGCCTCCGGCCCCCGCGGTGCCCTAGGCGCCCGCCTTACCTCAGGCGCCTTCGGCTCCCTCCTTCAGCAAGCCTCCTGTCATCCACGTCTACTCCAGGCGCCCTCCTGCACCTGGCACACCTTCTGAGCCCGCTGCGGGGGCCCCTCCTCGACGCTCCAGCATTGTTCCCTCTCCTCCACGCTATGTCAAGCACAACCCTCTGGTTCCGACAACAGCCGTCCCCATCCCTCCGGTCGCCAACTCCCATGGCATGGCGACCTGCGGGAAGTCCGGGTACCGGCAGCCTCGTCTCGCCTTGCATACTGAGGCCCTGTCACCGGTACCGCGGTCGTGTCGCGATGCTCTTGCCAATCCGCACTGGCGCCGGGCCATGGAAGAACATGCTGCTCTTCTGGACAACCACACTTGGGATCTTGTCCCTCGCCCAACCAAGGCCAATGTGGTCACTGGAAAATGGATTTTCAAACACAAGTTTCATGCTGATGGTTCCTTGGAAAGATACAAGGCTCGTTGGGTCCTTCGTGGATTTACACAGCGCCCCGATGTTGATTATGACGAGACCTTCAGCCCTGTCGTCAAACCAGCCACCGTTCGCACTGTCCTCACCTTGGCACACTCTCGGGACTGGCCGATCCATCAACTCGACGTGAAGAATGCTTTCTTCCACGGGACTTTGTCAGAAACTGTGTACTGCTCTCAGCCCACTGGGTTCGCTGATCCTGCTCTCCCGGACCATGTTTGCAAGCTCAACAAGTCTCTCTACGGGCTGAAGCAGGCACCCCGTGCGTGGTACAGCCGGTTTGCCGCTTACCTGCTCACCTTGGGCTTCATTGAAGCCAAGTCAGACACCTCCCTGTTCATATACCGACGCGGCACCGAGACAGTATATTTGCTCCTCTATGTGGATGACATCGTCCTCACTGCCTCCTCTCAGTAGCTCCTCCTCCGTATGATTGCTGCCCTGAAGAAGGAATTTGCTATGAAAGACCTTGGTCCCTTGCATCACTTCCTAGGCGTGGCGGTTCAGCGACACAGGGACACTCATCCTCTCACAGCGCCAATACACCCTGGACATCCTTGATCGACATGGCATGAGCGGCTGCAATCCCTGCTCTACCCCCGTCGACACTTGTGCCAAGGTATCTGCAGATGCTGGCCCTCCTGTGGATGATCCCACAGCCTACCGCAGTCTTGCAGGTGCTCTCCAGTACCTGACGTTCACCCGCCCCGACATTGCATATGCCGTCCAGCAAATTTGCCTTCACATGCATGATCCCCGAGAGACTCACCTGATCGCTGCCAAGCGGATCCTTCGCTACCTTCAGGGCACCATCAGCTATGGCCTGGTCATCCCCCGGTCTGCCCCGACTCAGCTTGTCGTTTACACTGATGCTGATTGGGCAGGCTGCCCGGACACTCGCCGCTCCACCTCTGGATACGCTGTCTTCCTCGGTGGCAGCCTCGTCTCCTGGTCATCCAAAAGGCAACCCACTGTCTCTCGGTCGAGTGCCGAAGCCGAGTACCGTGCTGTTGCCAACGGCGTCGCCGAAGCTTCATGGCTGCAGCAACTTCTACAGGAACTGCACCACCCCCTGAAGACTGCCTCCCTCATCTACTGCGACAATGTCAGCGCCGTCTACCTCTCCGCCAACCCCGTTCAGCATCAACACACCAAGCACGTGGAAATCGACCTTCACTTCGTCCGTGAACGGGTCGCCATTGGCACTGTCCGCGTCCTACATGTTCCCACAACGTCGCAGTACGCGGATGTCTTCACCAAGGGGCTTCCTTCTTCTGTCTTCATGGAATTTCGCTCCAGTCTGAACGTTCGTCCCAGCAACGTTCCCACTGCGGGGGGGGGGGGGGGGGGGGGGGGGGGGGGGGTGTTAGAATATCTAGTTACTCATGTGAACACTCTACCGGTTAGGCCCTTTCCTGTGTGAATGCGGCACTGGTCGGCCCTTTGGGCCCCTATATATTTGTAATCCCTTTGGAACCTCAAATCAAGTATGCTAAGCTTGTTGGCTTAACCTTCTTTCAGTCCATGCCATCAAATTAGCTCTATTTTCAAATTTACCTCGAACTTAATCCATCTCAGGCAGGTTGTGTGTTTTTTTTTTTTGAAAACGCAGGAGAGGTACGTTTCATTGTATTATAGAGATGAAAAATAGGTTGGGTCCCCAACAGGATCCTCACTCATATGGGGATCAGATATAAGTGAGGCGATTACACAGAGTCAAGGTTTAAACACATAGCGAACAAACACGACTTGACCTTAGCTAAAAGGACCTAGTCTGCAAGCGCCAGTCCTAGCCCTTGAAGCTTCTTCGCTCCAGCCATGCACCAGAGGCTGTGCTCGTTCTTCAGCTCACTCCAAATCATGCTAATTGAACGAGAAGCCCCCTCAAAAACACATGCATTCCTATGTTTCCAAATAATCCAGGCCCCTAGAATAATTAAAGAGTTCACTCCTTTCCTGTGCTCCTTGCTAACTCTGCGCATCGTCTTGCGCCACCAGTTAGCAAAACTCAGTTCGCTTTGTCGGGGGACTGAATCTGCTAGGTTCAATGGAGTGAATAATTTGAACCATACTTGTCTTGCCACCACACATGATGTTAAAAGATGTTGTATTGTCTCATCTTCTTGATCGCATAGAGGGCATTTATCTGGATGGGAGAGGCCCCTCTTAGCGAGCCTATCCGCTGTCCAACATCTATTACGGATTGCCAACCACAAAAACATTTTGCATTTGCCCGGGGCCCAAGTCTTCCATAGCCGATGCCAAGGCTCAAAGGTCACAGCACCACAGAAAAAAGCTTTATAGGCAGATTTGGAAGAGTAGCATCCACTTGCATCTAGCCTCCATGTGTGACGATCCTCTTGGTCAGTCAAATTAATTCCCATGAGGCAGTCCCATAGCTGTAGGAATTCTCTAATACCAGTCCAAGATAGGCCTCCTTGGATGTCCCTTGGCCATTCCACGTTGGTGAGAGCTTCAGCCACAGTCCGGCTTTTGCGGATTCTTGGAGAGACACAAGCAAAGACAGTTGGCGCAAGATTTTTCAATCGAACACCCATGCAGCCACCGATCAGTCCAGAAAAGTGTATTGTGTCCATTCCCTACCTCTGTAGTGACTGCAATGGCAAACATAGCTATCGAGTTAGGGTGCGATGGAAGTTCCAGATCAGACCATGGACGATCAGCTTTAGTCTTTTTAAACCACTGCCACCTAATTTGCAAAGCCCAGGCCATCACCTCCAAGTTGGGGATGCCCAATCCACCAAGATCCAACGGTCTCATGATCTTCTCCCAAGCCACAAGACAACAACCTCCATTAGCCTTTTCCTTTCCCTGCCATAAGAAACCCTTTCTGATTTTGTCCACTGCCTTGATGAACCATTTCGGGACGCTGATGGCGATTAACAAATAAATAGGCGTGGCAGAGAGAACACACCGGACTAACGTGGCACGTCTGGCCCTGTTCATCAGAGCCGCCTTCCAGCATGGGAGTTTGTCAGCGATTTTCTCAATCCATGGCATAAGATCCCTCTTAAGAAGCTTCTTATAAGATAAAGGTAGGCCCAAGTAATTGCACGGAAACTCTGAGATTGTACCCGGAAGAATATCTGGAATTGCTGCCAAAGACCCTTCTGCACAGCTGATGGGAATAATATTGCTTTTCTGAATATTAGTTTGCAATCCTGAAGCATCCCCAAACACCTTGAGAATATCTCTAGTGATCTGCAGCTCCTCTTCAAGTGGCTTGATAAATAAGGCAACATCATCAGCATATAGAGAAAGTCTTTGTCCAGACACCCGTGGGGATAACGGTTGCAACGGCCCCTCATTCCCTGCCTTCACAAATAAACTATTAAGCACATCCATCACTAAAAAAAAGGGCATACCCAGTGCACATCCATCACTAAGATAAATTTATATATGCTGAACCATTTTTTCCATTTCACTTTCTACTGTTCTCTTCCTTTCAGATTCCGTACTGAGCTCTCTTTTTCGTATATAGTTTGTTCATTGACTAATTGATTTGGTCAAAGTTAGAAAAGTTTGACATAGGGCAAATCTAAAATGACCTACAATTTTGGAATGGAGGGGATACTTCTTTCTTTAACAATGTAATCTCTCTCGAACGCGCTGGAGAGCTGCGTATCATTATATTAAGAAGATAAGAGACTAGATGACTCGTACAATCCCTAGTGGGGCAAAATTGTTGCAAAAGACCCTGCCAAAGTGCCAATCATAGATTCATAGCTGCTTGAATTGAATTTTACTATCTTGTAGTCATAAACATACATATGTACTTAAAACTTGCAGCCGTGTAATTCAGGTACAATTTGATGGCCAACAGAGTACTCCTATTGCTAATTTTGGCATCCAGAAGTGAATCTGGCATATATTCGCAAATGCTTGCAAAAATTGCTGGTATGGACTTCATGCCTTACTCTTTGTAGCTTCTTGTTAATACCATCTATCATGCCTTAATATTCATGTTTGTAAAAGCCATCTTTGACAGCTTTTTTTAACGAGCTTCAATGTTCAAAATAAATGCCTTATGTTAGGTCATTTCTTAAGAAATTTAAAGAGTCAACTGCCCCACTCGAGAATGCTTGCTATATCTGCTTTGAACACATTATTGCAAGGATCACCTCATAAGGCATCTACACAAGATTCAAAGCAATCAGTAGATCACCCTGAAGATTGCAATATTTCATCAACAGAAGAGATTTTGAATGAGATAATCCGAGAGGAAGGATTCATGAATGAGACCCTGAACAGTTTATCTCATGTCCATATTATTTCCGATAATGATGGTTCGTCAAAAGCGAGTTATGGGGCATCATCTTTTCAGAGCGGATCTGACAAAGAAATAACTTACTTCTATTTTGATTTCTCTGCCTCATGGCCACGTACTCCTAGTTGGATTTCTTTAGTGAGTGGTCACACATTCTATTCCAGTTTTGCTAGGATATTCAAAAGGCTTATACAGCAATGTGGAATGCCAGTAATCTCTTCTCTTCAGACTACACTAGAAGAGTTTTTAATTTCAAAAGAGAGATCAAGGCAATGTGTAGCTGCTGAAGCGATGGCTGGGATGCTGCACTCTGATATCATTGAGAATCTGGAGGGTGAGAACAACTGGTTGATGGTCCAGCTGCATAAGATTATGTTAGCATCATCTGTGGAGTCAGCTCCTGAATGGGCAGCTTGCATTCGATATACTGTTACAGGAAAAGAAAGAGCTGGAACTCGTGCTCCTGTTCTCAGGCAAAAAGTATTAGAATGCTTATGTAGTCCTCTTCCTCATTCCATGGCAACTAGTGTACTTGTGAAGAGATATTATTTTCTGTCTGTTGCTCTAATAGAAATTTCTCCACCAAAAATGTCCCCAGCAGAGAAGCAATACCATGTTAAAATTCTTGATGAACTACTTGACAGCATGAACCATTCATCTGCTCAGGTAAACTAAATGACTCCACTATCGTGTGCATGAATTGCCATTCCTTTTATTTCAGTCTTCTTATTTCAAGAATATTTTCTCTCGAACAAGAGCTGTGTATCTTTGTATGTGTTAAAGAACTAAAGAAGAGAGAAAGGGGTAGAAACCCCAAAGTTCACACACATACACCCCCCATTTAGTTCTATAATGCAGTCTCCCTAAAGCAATGCAGTCACATCTGAGGAGCATTTCCTAGAATTATCTAGAAAAGCTGCTCTCATTTTTTTTCACTGACTATCATAAAGTATTGTCATCACAGTTTAGTTCCCACCTCTAGGTTCTGATGCTTGACCGTGTAGATGATCTGTTGGATTCCTAGTTCCTATAAACTGGATCAAGCTCATGCCATCCTTGCTTATTACCTATAAACTGAATCTGGCTTATACTACATGTTAGCATATGCTATTTCTGGTGGGCGACTGTTAATACTTGTTACTTGTGTCGGTACTCTGATGCAGGTTACCGCAGAGTACATCTGTACATGGCAACACTCCTTTACATTTCAAATTGATAAATCAGTTTCGACTATCTTTGATAAGTACAACAACTATTCTTCCCATGGATTAAAGAGGATGAATAACTATGACACTCAAATCTGGAAAAAAAAATCGAAACCTTTTAGCTGGTTACAGAAAATTTCCTCAATGTTTCCCCATCTCCTTTCTATTGAATAATGAGACAGAAGAACTTCAGTGCTTGAGGCAGCCTGTAGAGTGCTTTGTGCAGCCGCAGCAGCTTCCATTCTTCTCCGGCGACGATGAACCTGGGCGCTGCTGCATGGACACCTCCTCATGTAGATCCCTATCGAAGAAAAGAATTTTGCGACCCCTCCTGGGCATCCAATGCTAGCAGCAGCCGCACCAATTCCATATGGGTGACAAACGCGATGACTTCTTCACAGTCGATGATGGGCTGCTGGACGAAGCCGTGAACCACCAATCTTGCCTTTTGCTTGACCATCGTTTGCCTGCCTGAGCATGAACATCGCTGAACTCCACTGCCTCCGATAGACTGCAAGCCTTGAGCTTCACCTTCATGAAGAGGCTCCAGCCCTCATGGTTGGTGCGCGTCAGCTGTGGGTAGGTGTTGCTGCTGACTTCCTTCACCATGCACTGGTCATCGTCTGCACTGGTGGATTGAAGGGGAACGAGCGGTAGTATCTCACCTCACCAGGAAGAGTAGACACCACGTCTCTTCTTCAACTGGGCTCTGGTACCAATTGTTGGCAATGGAGGAGGTAGGGGAGACACACACACACACACACACTGATTCTGAGCTGCTAAGCTGCTCTTGTATTGCACACATGCATACACATGTATACACATACAGAGGGCAGTTGTATACCTGCCAGCCTTTCCTATCTACTGTGCCTAGTCATCAACCCACTGCTCAACTACTCTTATGCTGTCTACTGTTGCCGTCCATCTTGCCTATCAATCAAAGAGCAAGGAACTGACCTATATGTTGACAGCAACTACTACTAATACTAGTGATGATGATGAACACATGGATTACTTATCTATCATTATTGTGCATAGTTGTTTTACAAGTTCCTGAAAAACAAAAGGTACATGTTCCCCGAACATAGTGTCAATTAATGATCTAATAACATTTTCAGTTGTCTGGTCATTTCTTGAATAAAATCAAATTTGGTCAAAGCATCCATACATCTAAAAAAACTCGACCCGTGGGGGTAAGATAGCCCCTGGGCATTTTGCTAAGAAGAACTTCTATGCAGGTCGAGAAAACCCCTAAACCGTTGTCCCACCCCATACATAGCGAAACTGTAGCCCATGTGAGAACAACAACCATGACCTGGGCCGGACTTTAGACTTCTGCTTTGGTTAGTGGTGTGGGATAGATGAGGGGATTTTTTTAACCCTAGCCTAAATTTCGCTCCCACTGGGAGTCGAACCCAGGACCTAAGGAGTGCTACTAGAGCCATCTAACCAACCCATCTAGAGGCCTGTTTGCCATCAATACATCTAAGCTTAGAACTTGTTTATAGTTCAAGTACCATTCATACATTTAGGAAGCTTTTGAAAGGTAGCAATGTTAAATGGAACCTATTAGCTGCAAGGAAATAGTTACTGTCTCTGCAACAATATTGTTTCTGATTCTTTTTGCCTTTTTCCATTTTGAGTTCAGGTAAGAGAAGCAATTGGTATTGCCATGTGTGTTACAACCTCAAATATGAGACTTTCTGGGTCATTTGGCACTGCATGTTCACCGCAAGACCTTTGTGGGGATGTAAGCATGATTGAACAAACAGGAAATGAATATTGGTCTGAACGTTTGACAGATGGAGCTAATGAATTAGCTGTAAGTATACAAAACAGTACTCAATCTAAGCAACTGGAGTCAACATCAGATTCGGCTGAAGATAGCATGGATGATAGAGGGCAGGCTGCTGCTAAAAGGATGGAAACGGTGCTTATTTTATGCCTTTCTCCAAGTTTTAAGGTGCCATTTCCACATGCTTCATTTCTGGCTTACATATTCCCCTTTTCTTTTCCTTTGCAGATTTTTCATTTTATAATCGCATCTTTGAAGTCTGGGAGATCTTCTGTTCTACTGGACATTATTATTGGGCTCGTGTACCCAATTCTCTCACTACAGGTAAACCAATTTGGTATTTTGCAGTGAAAGGGTAATTTTGTGATGAAAGGGCCTTTTTTTTTTTTTTTTGCTTTCTCTCACCTTTTCATGTCATCTTCAATTTATTGTTTTTTTGTTGTTACTAGCCTTAGAGATTTGAGAAGAGTTGTCCCTTAGGGGATGATAGTAAGGAAATTCCTCGTCTTTGCAGGAAACATCAAATAAAGATTTATCATTGCTCGCTAAGTCAGCTTTCGAGTTGCTGAAATGGAGGATTCTACATCGGCCTTTTCTTGAAACTGCTATTACGTCTATTCTTTCTTCAGTTAGTGATCCTAACTGGCGGACCAGATCTGCACTGTTATCGTATCTCAGGACCTTTACCTACAGGTTTGATAAGTCAGTCACTTCCTTTCCAATGTAACCATATTTGTGACAATGGTTTTGGTCGACAATTAATGTTTCTTTCCTTGATGCTTAGTATGAAAGGGTTGTAGCTTAATAGTACATTGTGAATGCCAAGATTTTAGTCCATGCTACAAAGCACACACTATTTTTCATTCCTATATTATATAGCAAGTGCCATGACTCGTGAGTTGTTACTGCTACTTGTAATCCCATCAAGACCAACAGATTTTTTTTTGACAAGGGTAACCTTTTTCCATTACCTCCATAACGAAAAATAGTGCTGGAGTTTACAAACCATAAGACTAGCAATATAGCTGCACAAAGAGAGTGATGAACTTCAGAGATGCAAGACCAATAGAAACACAGCTTGTACTTTACAGATTTCTATAACCTTCTTAAGCAATAATGTCACTTTAGTATTATGCGTCTCTGATTTTTTTTTTCAGTGGTCAGAGCTAATGGAAAATGATCCACTACATTACCTTTTTCACAGGCACACATTCATACTTTCTGGCTCAGAGAAATCACAAATCTGGCAAACAATAGAAAATTTTCTTGTGGACAACCAAGTTGAGGCAAGTATATGTTCATTTGACCCTATACAGTGACATTTGTTTTCCTATTCTGTGTCTTACTCAAAATGTGTAATATCACTGCACTATCATGAAAATGTGTACTATCAGTGTACATGTTAGTGCTGTGCAGTGTAGGTTTCTT
Organism: Miscanthus floridulus; assembly: GCF_019320115.1. Lineage (NCBI taxonomy): Eukaryota > Viridiplantae > Streptophyta > Magnoliopsida > Poales > Poaceae > Miscanthus > Miscanthus floridulus. The sequence continues at coordinate 54,313,378 of NC_089598.1, read as the reverse complement.
TTGTGAATGGTTTGAACTTTGTTCTTATGCATTCAGGTTAGGGAGCATGCTGCTGGTGTTCTTGCAAGCTTAATGAAGGGTATAGATGAAGATCTATCAAAGGATTTCCGTGAACGGTCATATGCACAGGCTCAGCGTATTTTTGTTGCACGGAGAAGGTAAACTTTCTCCTGACTCTGATGTTGTCATGGACTAATGTCACATTTTCTCTTCTCGTTGATTTGTTTATCAGACAGTCAGCTAATACCTCTGTTATTGGTTATAGAAATTTGAAGTCCTCTGTTGCTACCATCCATGGTGCAGTCCTTGCTTTGACAGCTTCAGTCCTTTCTGTTCCATACGACATGCCTAGGTACCCTTTGTGTTTTTCTATGCATGGTGGATGTTGATGCTTCTCTTTGTACAAGGAAAGCATCTTGTATGCGTGGTTGATATTGTAGACTTTTGCACTATAGGCACCACCTAATTTTGAGTTCAACTTCAATTCTCTTGACTGGGCATGTGGCTTTATGGTCTGTTGCAGCTGGCTTCCTTCTCATGTCACGCTACTTGCTCGCTTCATCCGGGAGCCTTCCCCCATAAGATCAACCGTCACGAAAGCTGTTGCAGAATTTAAGCGCACCCATGCTGACACATGGAGCATCCAGAAGGGCGCATTTACTGAAGACGAACTGGAGGCAAGCTTGAAATCTTCTCCTTCACTCTCCCTTTCCTACTGCTCTACAGCTTACGCTCTTTGTAATAGTTCCGCTCTTTGAACATGCAGGTTCTCCGTGATACATCTTCCTCCTCGTCGTACTTTGCTTAGATTAAAATTTCAAAGGTCATAGGATATTCTCTGGTACCGGTGATGTGTATACGAAATTTGTTACTGTTGAAGTGCCAGTGTTGCTCATATAGATAACCTTGTGTCATAGTAGTTTTATTTACTCAACAGATGCCTTGGTACAAGTGAGAGGAAGCTATGCACATATATACATGTGTGATGTGTCTACTGTGTACCATCTAGATATAGCCGAAGCGTTATGGCATATGGGTTCCTTGCGTGGGCAAAAAAAAAAAAAAAAAAAAAAAAAATCCGAATCGGTAGGAACGTGGGGTCCCGCCTAGTTTAACCGGGCCTGCGCATTGTATCTTCAGGACATCGGTAGGAACGTGGGGTCCAACGCACAGGTGGAAGGGACGACCTACCAATTATATTCGCTTGTTACCCCTGGTTGTAAGGCTGCTGCCCCATGGTGAATCAAAAATTTTATAAGAAGGCAACAAAACAAAGGACAAAGGTGGGGGGCAGGAGAAACAAGGAGAGAGAGAGAGGGGGGGGGGGGGGGACTCTGCATAATTACAACTGGTCAATAGAAAAAGGACAGTGGGCAAAGAAAAGGAAGAAACATTACAACGCGTCAAGCCATTAACAGACTAGGACTAATCTTTTAAGCGGTAGGACTGAAGACCAGCTTCCTCCTTGAAATTGCGTAGCCATCTGCTGAACGTAGCGTATACTGTCAAATACCAACCTGTTCCTGATTTTCCAAAGTTCCCAAGCAGCAATAAGAAGTTGGTTCTTTTTGGTGGAAAGATGTCTTTAGGCTTAAAGATCTCTTTAGGTGAAGAATTTAACCCTGGGGTTTACTTTGGACTTCCAAACCAAACGAAAAGCAGCCGGTGTCTGCATAGTTAGGAATGCTAACTTATAGAGCTTGGCAGCCGAATACATACTGCTGCCCCAACAAAAGATTCTCATGTCAGTGTCCTCGGACAGCTCAAAGGAGTGCTAAAGTTCTCAGGTCCTCCAGCTCAACTGCTGCTGCTTGTGATATAGGGATATGAAATAAATTATCAAGACTTTCAGCTTCACAAACCTCTTTGACTGAGATGTCTGGATGCTTAACAAACATGGCAATATTAGGGACACAGGTCAATGAGAATTTCACCTGCCCAATTATTTTTTCAGAAGAGGACCGAGGTGCTATCCCCAAGCTGGCAAGTAGTAATAAAACCATAGAGATCTTTAAGCCTAAAGACATCTTTCCACCAAAAAGAACCAACTTCTTTTTGAGAATGAGGAACTCTATTGTTGTAGTACTTGAACCATACTTGCCGCACCCATAGGACATCTGCCTTAGAATAGAATTTATGCAGCTGTTTCATCAACAAACAAGGCATCATTTTGCAAAGCTAGATTTTTTATTCCATGAAGGGCGGACCTGGTGCAAGCGGTAGAGTCTTACCGCCTGTGACCGGAAGGTCCCGGGTTCGAGTCGCGGTCTCCTCGCATTGCACATGCGAGAGTAAGGCTTGCCACTGACACCCTTCCCCAGACCCCGTACAGAGCGGGAGCTCTCTGCACTGGGTACGCCCTTTTTTTTTAGATTTTTTATTCCATGACCACCTTTTTGCTTTCGTCTTTGAGCAAGTGGCCAAGCAACCAAGTTACCACCCTTCTTTCTTTCAGAATTCCCTCTCCAGAGACACTGTTTCCTAATTCTATCAATGCAATGGATCACACCTTTATGGAGCTTGAAGGTGCACATAACATACGAAACTGTGGGAGTGATAACAGTGTTAATATATTCCACTCTGCCAGAGTAAGAAAGAAGAGAAGAGCAAGCTGATAGTTTCCTTTCAACTCTGTCCAAGAGTGGAGCAAATTCTTCTATCTTTGGCTTAGTAGTCCCAAGAGGCAAGCCTAAATAAGTGATGGGGAGAGATCCGATCTGACAACCTAAAGTTCCAGCAAGAATCATCATTTTTTCATTAGAGACATTTATCGGCACTAGAAGAGATTTTTCAAAATTTACCACCAACCTTGTGGAAGCAGCGAAGGAATTCAAAATTGCTTTAAGACTGAACAACTGCCTAGCATCAGCTTGCATGATTAATAAGGTGCCTGGCCAGGATAGGAAGTTTCAGAACACCTTTGTCTTTTAGCCCATTGATGATGTACTGAAGAATTTCAGCAGCAAGAACAAATAGCAGTGGTGACAAAGGGTCACCCTGCCGCACACCTCTCTTACAGTTAAAAACTTTGCCGGGCACACCATTAAGCAAGACAGATGAGGAACCAGTGGAGAGAATGTTTACCCAATTAATCCATCGAGATGGAAATCCCAGGTGAGAAAGCATCTCAATGATAGCTGAATGTTCTACCGTGTCAAAAGCTTTTGAAAAATCCAGTTTCACAATAACTATTTCTTTTTTAGACTGCTGACACTGGTGGATATACTCAAAACTCCAGGCTAAACAGTCCTGGATTGTTCGATGCTTAATGAAACCGTACTGATACTTGTGTATAATCTTCAAGATTACCTTCTGTAACCTTTCTGCCAATAGTTTAGTGATCATTTTAACACAGCAATTCATTAGAGAGATTGGGCGATAGTCAGACGCCAAGACCGGGTTACTATGACCAACGGGATTGATCTCCAAGTTGATGTCCTGCATCTGGTGCACATTAATCCCCAGGTCACCAAGCGCCTGTTCGGAGGCGTCCGGCGCTTGCAGTTCCCGAGGGGATGTGGACGTATCCCCAGTCAACAACGACTCTTGATCACTAATGGGCCCCCGGACCAATGGATATTTGGGTTTCCAGCATAACTTAGGAGAGGATTCAGTATAGCCCAGCATAGGAGATTTGGGCTTCCAGCAAAGACGCCTTCTCGGTTTAAATAAGCCATGTTTGGCCCGATGGCCGTAGTTATAGCATTTTAAGCAGTGAACAATGAAGCGACAGTCTCAGGACAGATGACCCCGCCGTAAACACTTAGAGCACTGCACAGAATTAAAACGAGATATCCCCAGTCTTCAGCTTTATTAGACCGCTCATAATTATCAGCAGCGGGTACCGAGCCAGAAATCAAATTAGCCGAAAGAATATCTTTTTTCAAGGCAGACTTAATGAACGAGCTATATAAGGGCGGCGGCCTGGCAGTCTTCTGAACTGGCCTGTCCTCTGAAACGAACTCCAACTGAACTGAGTTGAACTGAGCAGAGTTGTGCAGAGCCCTACCATTCTCAGGGCGAAGAACAGTGAAGGGCTCAAAGGAAGAATCATAGATATCAACCGAGGTTTTGAACTCCCCAAAAGAAATCAACTGAACTCCGGGAGTAGGAGGAGCAAATTTTTTGACCGGAGAAGCAAGAACAAGCTTAGGCGCAAAACGAACTTTCTTAGCAGAAGCATTAGCAGACTGAGACTTGGCATTGCGTTTCTGACATTTAGAAAGAACTAACGTCCATTTTTTAGCCTCCTCTTCTTCCCACAATCTCTTCTCACGTTCCCAGTGCGGAACAAAAGAAAAATAGCTTACATCATAATCATCTATAGTTTTCTATAAGTTTTATTATTTTTCTATCACATATGTGCACACATGATAATTTAGGATAAAAACACACTAATTTTACCACCTAATTTTTTTGTGAAGATGGTGGCGCCTTTTTGCGCATGTTGGTGCCGCTTGTCGCTAACCACCACTGTTGGTACTTCTTAGCATCACTAATAATGATGACACTCAATAAGTACTTTGGTATTTAATTGTGACTTAGAAAGAATATGTATAATAAGAATTCTGCAAGCGCACAAATAATATATCATTGTAGCACTTCACCTGAGAGTATTTTATGTACCGTTATTTATATTTTTACCTCAGGGAAGGACTGACAAAGAAAAATTATTGATAACTTATACTTATGATGGAGAAACCAACCATCCACTCTGAGCAGGGGTAAATTAAGAGATAAGATATAATGAATGATGAATGATAAATGAACACTTAGAGTACTCCTTATGATAGCAATAGCAAGACTAAGTAGATACAATAGAGAAACTAATTCCTAAGTTGATCTTAATTACAAGTCAAAGCATATATTGATTAGTGTAATTATACTTAATAATCATGGCTAAGAATTAACTTCATATCTATATATAAGGGACATTACTAAGAAAGATCAAGAATAGAGCCTGACTTCCTTCACAACTAGGTCTTACTTGGCCTATATTCGGGGAGTGGACTACAAAGGACTCGACGAGAATGTTACACTCACGATCTACCACATGGCCCAAAATATATGGTGCATACACAAATAAACAATGTATAAGCACCACTCTTACACAATGACGACCACTCGCCTTGTGTACTTTAGAGTGAGCGCTTTGCGAATTTATGCATAAACATAATGATAATCTAGTTATACTAATCATATAATCAAAGTAAACGATGAACATGATAAATAAGAACATGAATAATATTAAGAACAATGTCATAGCAAATGTAGCAAACATATGAATAATAAAAGATACAAAGGCTTTACTAAGCCAAGCTCTTGACAAGATCAGGAATCCAAGCAGATGGCTTGCCTCTCTCTAGATCGAACTTAGTTAACTATGCCTATGAATATTTGTGGAGCTTCTGAGGTTCTTCTTCTTGATGATGATATCTCTTGATGATGTAGGAGGATTGATGCCTCAGGGGGGGTATGGGTGGCCTTATATAGGGGAATCAGGGGTCCTATGGGCCCATGAATCCATGGTATCGTCAAATCTGCGCCCTCGAATTGAACCAACCTTGAGGAATGGTGTAAGATTGATCCTTAGAGGCAGTGGAGAACTGATATTGAAGCGAAGGCAGACAGGTGGGGCCGGCCGACCCCACCCTGTCAGGTCTCGGGCTGGGTCGTGGTGGTTTGCTTTCTGTAGTGTTCTAGAGTCTTCCTAAGTCAGTTTCGTCATGGATAAACGTGATTTAATCTGACAATTGGGTCCACCTTGCTCATTTTCTGAATAAATCCTGCTGAAAACACAGATTCACCAAAACTCATGGAATTTATCAATTTAAACCCCTAAACCTATCTTGGTGAGTATATTCATGCATTTATACAAGTTATATTGACGGTTTATGATGAGTGTTAACTACCGTCAATGAACTCCCCAAGCTTAACCTTTGCTCGTCCCTGAGTAATGCTAAACTTAGCAATGGATAAGGAGTTGCTATAATATTTTCACTCCTTAAAAGTACACATGCGTTCAATCAAAAATTCCCTCGGTTTGTCTTCACCGTAGGTCCTATAAGCTAGTGTCATGGCCCGTTGAACAGCTACCGCCTTGTCAGCACCGGAACGCACGTCCACCGTCGTGAGCCGAGAGCGCCGCTGCCATGTGTGCCACTGTGGCCATCCATGCCTGGTCTTCTTCCCCGCTCACTTCTAGGTGTTAGGTCTTAGCCACATGACGGCGAAGCTTAATGGGAGGACGGATGCTCAATGCCATCACCTGGCTCGCCGGAACATCATAGCGCCACCATCGCGCTCGTGCCACCGTGCCGCCATGCACATGGCCATGCCTCACCGGTGCCACCGCGACCCCCAACCCTAACCCTAGATCTTCGTCGACCACCTAGGAAGCTAACCTAGGCCATAGTTGCCAATGCCATGGCCGAAGATGATAGTGACGCCGCTGCGCAGCTCCGCCGAGCCACCATGGCCGCCGTCGAGCTAGCTCCGGTGAGCCCCTTAGACAATCGACCCCTCTAGTCGATGCGCGTGGTGATGGGGAGCACTTCAGTGCTTACCTCATCGCCGAAGACCTCGCCGTCGGCGAGCTCTCGCCGATCAAAGCCACGCCGCTGCGCTGTGCCTCTGACTGGTGGGTCTAGTTGACCACGGGGCCCGGGATCAGTGGTAGCGAGTACACTAAGCTGTGTGCGCATAGCGATTTTGGATTTTGAATGTTTTTTTATTTGTTTTTAGAAATTGAATACAAACTTCAAAAATTCATATCTAGAACTAGGAGTGTCCATATTGAGTGAACCCAATTTTGTTGGATTCATCTTGATGAGTACTGCCTGTTAATAATATGAAACTTGGTATGTGCTATAGTTTTATACCCTGTTTAAATTATTTTGTTTATTCCTATTAATATTGAAAAATACATAACTTAAGTTTGGGAGATGCTAAAAATGTGATCTCAATTTTGCTCGTCTTGTTTTGTCATGCTAAAGCTAGGAAAAATGTTAAACTTACAACTAACATGATTGGAAAATGAATTCTTATTTTGTCTTCATTAAATGCTAGTTCTTGTAAAATTAATTATGGTAGATTTATGTAACTTATGGGCATGAGATAATTTCTACAATGTTCTGGTATTATAAGGAATGTAAGAAAAATAGTAAATCTATTGCTTGACACTTTTTACTATGCTAAGTATATTTGAGTGGCTAGAAAGCGTGTAACTTGTCATTTTTGTAGAGGTTGATGTACTTATCCAAATGGCATGAAATTTTAACAGCAATCTGTTGAGAGCATGTATGAGCTACTATAATTTTTCTAGAATTTCTATGCTCTAGAAGTAGCAGTTCCATTTTTAACCTAGCTATGCTTAGCAAATCAATAAATGTTTTAAGAAATTATTAGGGCTTAACCATTATATTTTTAACATGTTGGTGATGAATGAGACCTATTGGCATAGTTGGTTGTAAGCAATTTTGATTGGGTGTATGCAATTATATATATTTGTTGCTCTATAATTCAATTGCATCTAGTTCTTGAATTGTTTGCTTTGTGAGCATGATGCTTGTTGAATTAGATGATTAGGCTAATTAAGATAAGTTGCTAGCTGTAGGTATTAGACATCTTAATGATGATGAACATCTCTATCTTAGGTTGGTAAAACATGGTGAGTGTATGTTTCTTGTACTAGAGAAGATATATACACCTACTCACTAAAAATAAAGTTAATTTTGTCATCACCATGGTACCTTGTTGTTAAGTACATATATGTTTATGTATTTCATCATATCTGACCATCCATATCATCACCTCTGCATTCTTGTATCTTATTACATGATCATGTATATAGGATCACCGGAGGGAATAACACTGTTGGAATTCGAGGCAGTGGAAGAAGAGGACCAGGAGGCACCACAGCAAGTAGCTCTAGAAAGCGAAGAGCGGGCCCTAGAGGAATTACTAGAGTGCCCAGATCATAGGCCTACATCCTTTCTAAAAGGCAAGCTCTAGAGCATTCTAAGCCTCCTATGTTTTTATAAAAATCACTTGAGTCATTTATGTTTGATGCATTAGGTTATAAGAATTGATTAGAAACACTTGATGCATAGAACTACCTTGTCCAGAAATATACCTTGAACCCTATGTAGTCTAGGATCAAACATATGCTTAGCAATGCTTAGCTCGGTAGAAGTCAGGTGATTTCCTATCACCTGCAAGATATAGGTGGATACCGGAGCATGGTTGGCTATATTTGCTACTGTGAAAAATAACCATGGGGTGTTATCTAAGTGGAGATCAGGTGGGATTTTATATGCAAATGGTGTTGGGTTGGCTATGTTGATCCTGTCTATGTCGATTAAGGATCGTATCATTGTTGGCACTTCTATCGAGATTGAACGCATGCCTCTCACTTAACTGATCGGATAATTCATTCCGACCGCGAAGCCAAGTAGCTCAACTCAGGCTGGGCCCCGTTCTATAAAAGTGCACAGTCTGGATGGTAGTAAGGATGTGCAGGGAGCCAGACATGAGCCCATGGATAGGCTAGGCCTGAATGTCCTGGCAGCTAGTTGTCCCTGATTGTGTGGCGCTGATTAAACCCGCGATATGTGTACCTGAGTTGTACCAAAGGTGACCTAAGGCTACCGTGGCTGGTGGCCCTAGGTTTGTGTTAGGAATACTGCCTAGCTGGTTGCAACCAATTCGAATCGCCGTCTCTCTCGGATAGTGAGAAACTCGACTAGCTCCAACATCATAGTAACTAGACTATAGAATTTAATGGTTATGATGAACATGAAAATATTATACCGGCTATGGTTATTATTGTTATGCTACATAATTATATATCACATGTCTGGCATAGGTTAGATGCTAATATAGAGATGAATAGCTACAATTAACTTCAGACCAAATTATAAAATGTATAGCTCAACTAATGGCTTTTATGCAAAATGTTGTCAAGCTAGCTCCACTTATAAAGCCTTGCATGATCCTTGGTGTCACTTTATTTTTGGTTTATGATAGGTAAGTCTAGCTGAGTACCTTGTTATACTCAGGGTTTATTTCCCACTTGTTGCAGATGGCACGGTATACCATGGGTATTGTAAGAATTGCTTCTCTCCCGCCGTGGACGAGGAGTAAAGCCGTAGGCAAGGCTCTTCTATGTTGTCTTACCTCTGATGCTTTTGTTGGACTTGATCACAAACTGGCATGTATTTAAACAAGTGTGTGTGATGATGGTTTTAGAACCATATTGCTTCTGCTACTATATTTGAACTTGGGTTGTAATAACTCTTTTCATACTCCGAGGTATGTTGAACTACTTGTGAACCTATGTAACATGTGGCTTGTATGTTGAATCATGTATGATCTTGGTTGTATGTTGGATTATTCAAGTTCCTTCGTGATACTTGACAAACTATTGGGTTTATATGGGCTCAAGTATGATAGTGCGATCGCCTCAGTGGTTGCCATTGTACTTGTGCTCTTATAAATTGGTTAGTTCTACCACAATTCACTCCAAGATCTTAAGGGGATAAGTCCAATGCTTTGTACCCATCATATCCCTATTGACCCTACAAGCACACCATCACGCAAACCTGAACGCAGGCTCAATAACACGATGCAGGAAGTCATAAAGAAGGAAGTCCTAAAACTTCTTTACACCAGGATTTTCTATCCCATGCCACATAGCGGCTGGGTCAGCCCTGTCCAAGTGGTGCCCAAGAAAGGGGGCATGATGGTCATAGAAAACAATAAGAACAAATTAATCCCACAACAAACCATCACAGGGTGGAGGATGTGTATAGATTACCAAAAACTCAACGCAGCCACAAAAAAGATCACTTCCCACTACCCTTCATCGATGAGATGTTAGAGTGGTTGGCGAAGCACTATTTCTTTTGTTTTCTCGATGGGTATTCAGGGTATCATAAAATTCCTATCCACCCTGATGACCAAAGCAAGACTACCTTCACATGCCCATACAGAACATATGCATATAGACGAATGTCTTTTGGGCTATGTAATGCACCTGCCTCTTTTCAAAGGTGCATGATGTCAATTTTCTCAGACAGGATAGAAGAAATTATGGAGGTTTTTATGGATAATTTTTTAGTCTATGGCAAAACCTTTGACCATTGTCTAGAGAATTTAGACAAAGTCTTGCAACGATGTCAGGAAAAAGATTTAGTACTAAATTGGGAAAAATGCCATTTCATGGTTAGAGAGGGCATCGTTCTTGGACACTTAATGTCTGAGAGGGGGATTGAAGTTGACAAGGCTAAAATTGAAGTTATAGAACAATTACCACCCCTATGAACATAAAAGGAATCCATAGCTTTTTAGGACATGCAGGTTTTTACAGATGTTTCATTAAGGACTTTTTGCAAATCTCTAGACCATTAACAAACTTGCTAGCTAAGGATGTACCTTTTGAGTTCACTGATGAGTGCTTAAATACTTTCCATACACTCAAGAAGGCACTCATCTCAGCACCAATCATCTAATCACCCGATTGGCCGCTGCCATTTGAAATAATGTATGATGCTAGTGATTATGCCGTTGGTGCAATCCTTGGCCAAACTAAAGATAAAAAGCATCATGCAATTGCCTATGCTAGCAAAACACTGATAGGAGCACAACTTAATTATGCCACCACTGAAAAAGAGGTTCTTGCAGTTGTTTTTGCTATTGATAAATTTAGATCTTACTTAGTAGGAGCAAAAATAATTGTTTACACCGATCATGCTGCACTTAAATACCTGCTCACTAAGAAAGACACAAAACCATGCCTCATAAGATGGATTCTTCTACTCCAAAAATTTGACCTAGAAATAAAAGATAAAAAGGGAGTAGAAAATACTGTTGCAGATCATCTGTCGTGTATGCTAGCCACTAACATGCAGGGACTTCCAATTAATGACTTTTTACGCGACAACAAGCTACTATGGGTGACGGATTCAAACCCATGGTACACAAATATTGTGAATTTCATGGTTTTAGGGTACGTACCACCGGGCGAGAACAAGAAGAAGCTACAAGCTGAATGCAGACGTCACCTCTGGGATGACTTGTACCTTTATAGGATCTATTCTGATGGCTTGCTGAGAAGGTGTGTGCCCATGATAGAGGTATACAAATCATCAAAAAATGCCATGCAGCCCCATACGGATGCCATTATGGAGCATTCCGCACTCAAGCCAAAATCTAATAGTGTGGATTCTTCTAGCAGATGATGTACGAAGGCACCAAAGAATTCATTCGAAGGTGTCGAAAATGCCAGCTACAAGGTGGCATCACTTCTCCCAATGCAATGCTCCTCTATTACACCTTCAAATAGAAATATTTGATGTATGGGGCATTGACTTCATGGGGCCATTCCAAAAGTCCCAAGATTATGAGTATATCCTCATCGTCGTCGACTACATGTCAAAGTGGGTGGGAGCGTTACCATGCAAAGCTACCGACACTAAGCATGCCCAAAGGATGTTCCATGAAGTGATCTTCCCTCGCTTTGGAACACCGAGAATGGTGATAAGCGATTGGGGATCTCACTTCATTGACAAAACCTTTAGAGCCTTCCTAAGGGAGCTTGGGGCCAAGCACAACGTCACCACCCCATATCATCCACAAACCAATGGCCAAACAGAAACCTCAAACAAGCAAATAAAAAATATCATGCAAAAGACAATCAACGAAATGGGGAAGGGTTCGAAGAACAAGCTTCTTGATGCACTTTGGGCATACATGATAGCTTACAAAAACCCATTGGTATGTCGTAGTTCTAGCTTGTCTATGGAAAAAGCTGCCACTTACCAGTTGAGCTTGAGCATCGAGCTTACTAGGCTATCAAGAACTAGAGCATGGATGTAAGGCTAGCTGACAAAAACCAATAGAGGCAAATCTTTGAGCTACAAGAATGGCATGAGAAAGCTTACCACAGTGCTAGACTTTACAACGAAAGGGCCAAGAGATGGCACAACCACTGAATCCAACAAAAAAAATTCAAGAAGGGAGACAAAGTCCTACTATCCAACTCCTGAGTCAAGCTCTTCGGTAAAGGTAAGCTACATAGCAAATGGGAAGGACCATTCACCGTCGTCAACTCACCAACTCATGGCACAATCACCATCTAGGACAATGATGATAACACATTTAAAGTTAATGGTCAACGATTGAAAATTTTCTTAGAACCTTCTCATGATATAAATCAAGAAATTGATGAAATAAACCTAATCTCTTTTGGTGAATTCATTGCAAATCTATGAAAATTCAAATATCTCTAACATGTTCTTGCATTTAAACATGTACTCACATATATTTATCATCATAAGGCTATGTGCAACTTATACTTTACTTATGTCTTATTTAAGTAACACATAAAATTGTGAAATATGTTTAAAAAATTGAAGATAAAAATAGAGAACCACGGGGATAAGATATTAGTGCATGGAGGAACATCTAGAAGAAAGCACGGTCAGGGTAGCAACCCTTAGGGGGCAGGCGACTCATGGGATCGGCTGCCCCCTCCTTGCTCCTCTCGCGCCCTATCTGCTGGGATCGCTTCGTATGACTTATTACATCATGATCATCTAGAGTTTTGCACTGAGATATCTTCCCTTGCATAGTTGCTAGCCTATATAAAGCACCCTAAAGCCTTCTTCCATACCAAAGTATCCTTCTCCTCCTCATCTACACATAGCATTGATGCCTAGCATCCCTAGTGAGCCATGGCTAACCACGCACTTGCTTTGTACACTGGCTCCAACACCACCTTCAACTTAGAAGAGATCCCACAGCCCATCAACCAAACACCCGAAAACACCTTTGTTCGAGAGGAAGCGTGCGCTGTCACGATGGCTCCACTTGCCCTCATGCTTCTGCTCCTTAGTGGAGCAAGCGGAGGCACAAGCGTGCGGTCCATGGCTAGGACCAAGGTGCCACAGGCTGATGCCCAGCCTAGACAGGTGCCCCCATCAAAGTCGGCTTTAGGAGCCGACAAGCGCAAGACTCCAGAAAGTGCTACGGAAAGCGTCTGTGTAACACCTTCGGGCAACACTGTTTATACCTGTAGCTACACTTTAGTGGGGGTTCAAAAGCCCAATGGTGGGTGTGGAAAGGGGCTGATGCGCAAACCAGGGAAAGGAAAGGGGCTGACAACCCCTGTCCAAAAATCCATCTCAAAGGAGACAGCTGGTTCCTCATCCAAGCCCCTTAGATTTAAGAGGACCAATAAGTCGCCTACTATAAAATCATGCGCTATATTTGAATATTTAAGGAAGATGAAGAACCTGCACCTCCTGAAGACCCCCAAATCACCTCGCTAAAAAACAAGATTAAAAACCTACGTGAGGACGTTAGATTTCTCAGGGGCCAGTTAGACAATAGCAAGATCAAAGTTAAAGGCCTTGAGCACCAGTTAGATGTCTGCATCTTTAGCTTTGGCCGTAGACTAGGCAAGGTGGCTAGAGCTATAGGGTAGAGCAGGCTCTTGATTAGACGCATGCTCTATTTTGTTTCCTTAGGCGCATGCTCTATTTCCTTTCTTAGACGCATATTTCATTAGTTACTTCATTTAGAGCATTTTCTTTCCAATCATGTAATGAGACTCTTATTCTTATGATTGAATAAAGATTTATTTTTAGAATTATTTGTCTACACGTGTCTCTTGGATTTCTTGTTGTCAAATGAAAAATAAAGACATGTATAAGTGTGGGAGAGGCACCTCCATTTTGCACAGATAAAACAACACACGCAAACATCACGGCCCATGAAATTCTCTCCCACTCTATTTCAACAATAAGAATCCTACGAACTAAACTAAAACATAATAAAGTGATGCTCCATCTCTATATCTTCCTGTGATTAAGGGTTTGTATAGTTTTTATTCCCTGCTAATATTCCTAAAAACTTGTTAACACTCATCATAGGGAATCCATTTTATCTAAGTAATTGACGAATGAGATATAGTAGGATGATATGACACTCATTCCTACAAAGTGCTCGAGATTTATTTTACAAATCAAAATTCAAAATAGCATGTTCCTTTAATGACATACAAATACCTACCGAGGCCATACATGTTCATACATAACAGAAACCTTCCACATGCGCCTCTTACTTTGTGTTGAGTTCGGTCAAATTTTGTGACCCCTATTGAGAGATGTTTCATGCTCTCAAGATCAAAACTCATGTACACGCCACATATAACAGCTATTTCTAAATTGGGAATACGCTAAAACATGTTTTCATCACCATCACATAAATACTCCATGTTCTAGAGATGTGATCCCCCTAGCTTAGTAAAAGAGATAGAAAGAGCTATGCAAAGCATTAAGAAAAACAATGTCTCCAAAAAAATAGGGACACATGAAGGCGCCAAAGTATAGAAAAATGATGAGCACATGAAGGCTCATTGAAAAATATATGCTAGCCATATTTCTAGATAAAAAGCTAGAGAGATCATATCAAATGGAGGAGTGCAGTTCCGCCAAAAATTCCACACACTTGCACTGTTTTGATCTAAGAGTATGACGCTTCCCTCCAGTGAGGTCCAGGATTTGACTTTACAACATATGCAAGGTAAGTGTGGCTCACAATATTCATCCCTACCTAAAGATCCATATAAGCTTTTTAGAAGTAGGATGATCAAAAGAGAAGGCAAAAACTTTCAAATATGCCTTGGTAAGGAACCACTTACAACTTGAGCGAATCATTCAAGGAACAAAAGCTATCTTTATGTTTTCAAAATCATACAAAATCCAAGTTTCTAAGCATGAATAGAGTAAGGAGATTTGAATCTAAGCTATTCTATTTTTCAATCACCCAAGATATTTTGGTAGACACTTAGAAGTTCACAAGTTATGGTGAAGCTTGGAATAACCTGTATATAGATTTTGAATCAAGGAGATGAACCCGCTTAGTCCTTAAACTTTACTCGAGGATGAGTAAAGAGCTAAGTGTGGGGGATCTTGTAAGTGATGCTGAAACTCGTAATCCTACCGCCAACATATAAACAAAATGAACAAATGTAAACACCAAGACTTAGAATTAGGAATTTTAACTTACACTTTCCACAAGTTTTGGTTCGAGCATGTTTTGCAGGTCACAAACATTAATGCATGGAAAAATTCACTAAAAGGCGTTTTCCAACGCTCCTCCCTACCTCTCCTCTAGCGATGGCATGCCGCCATGCTGAGGCAGTGTAGCCCTAACTTCGCACCAACAATAGCTTGAAGCACTGCCATTCTCCCTTTATAAATAGAGGGGTAGAGCTTCCCTCTAGAGGACATCAAGAGAACAAGAAAGAAAAGGAGAGCCACATTTCTACTTAGCATTCAGCTAGAATAAGTGTGGAGTGAGTGAGGAAAGAGTTGGAGAAGTGCCGAGGCCATCGGCAACCTCCCTTAGTGTGCAAGCTACACTAGTGGAAGAGTGTTGGAGCTAGGAACTCCTCCACTTGTACCTCTACAAGCGTCTTACTACTTGGAGTAAGAAGTTCATGTTTAACTTTGGAATTGATTACTTAAGAAAGTTACCTTTGATCATTATAAACCTGAGGATCATCGTCCATCCTTGTGATGGGTGCTCTAGTAGAAGGGCCCTGATAGAGATGGATAACCCTTGCATGCACGCTAGAGTAATAGTTGATAGCATAGACATGGTGTTTAGGCTATAAGCTATCTTCGTTTGCTTCATTCCCTATGGTTGAGGGGTAGGTGACAGGTGGTGATAGCCCTGTACATCCTTTGTACTCCCCCATATCTAGGTTTGACGTAGAGCGAAGGCCGGTATTGCTTGGCAGACCAGGTGTAAGCCAGCGCCCAAAGCATGTCTATAGTGTCATAATTATCTTTGCTTAAGATATCTATCCTTAGAAAAACCTCACTACCCAAGCTACCTTTTCCTTGTTTTCTTTAGGTGAACTAGCTAAGAGACTTGCACATCCGTTCCTTTGGGAAAATACGATACCCTGAATATCTCCAGGTGAAGTGCTACAATAGTGTATCCGTGCACTTGCGGATCCCTCTACTTACGCTTAGAAACACCAACACAACCCACAACTTGAAATATAAATTCAAATTCCACGTCCATACCTATGTCTTGGAGCAGTTGTGGATTGTACACACTTGTAAGTGTGATGGTGTGTGGCTTCAGTAGCTTGTACTTGTCATTCTCAAAGCGGTTTCGCTAGCGAATGTCCTTCTCGTCCATCAGGAAATTGGGTTCCTCTTGTGTAGCAGGTGCAGTACGTGGGTGCAGTGGCTCCAGTGGTTGGTTCATCTATGTTCATGTCAGAGCCAGCTCTAGAGGAGGCACTCCTAGTGGAGCGGGAGGAAGACAATCAAGTGAACTTGCCCTTGATCTTGTTCAACATCTTGCAAAATATCAACAAGAACAACAAAACCCGTGGAACGGATTAGAAAATGAGTTAGCGGTCAGCCATCCAGGAGTTAGTCATTCTTGGGGTTAGAAATATTTTCTAATTGGTAGAATTTTAGCAGAATGCCTATCTAATATTTTTGGATTTTCTAATTCCTAAAACACTTCTAAACTTTGGAAATTCTAAACTTCAGAAGATAATTTCAAAACTGGGAGGCTAAAAACTAAACTTGTGTTGTGCTTGAGGCAGAGAGCAGCTAGGAGCTTCAACATTTATAGAGGGGAGAGCAGTAGGCCGGCCGGCCAAGTGGTGGGGCCAGCCAGCCCCACTCTGGGCCCACTCACTCTCATCCTCCACCAAATGGTGCATTGCTTCGAAGCTAAGTAATATCTCTTTGCTTTCGGTGGATATGATCTAAAAATTCAGTGCTAGTGCATAGTGAGGTGATGGTGGGTCCCAGGTGTCTCCTATGGGTCCTGGTTTCTAGTATTCTTCTATATATGATTGTATATACATGCTTCGCAGAAAATATTTTATGATATAATGAAATATTACTAGATGTATGCATGGTATTTTTATTTTTTATGCCACCATGGTGAATATTCTTGCGGGTTTTACACACCATGAAAATTGTTCATGAGGGGCTTAACATTTTATAATGCAATGATGAGATTTTTATTTTCTTTTCTAAATGCAAATGCAGAAAAGTAAATATGCTAAATAATTCATACAATATGAAAAAATAAATATGGATAACTACCGATTTTACCTCCAGGTGAGAGTTCAGAATTTGAGTCCACCGAACCGGACTTCTCCAGTCTTGTTTATTGTTCGAGTGCATCGATTGGTCCCGAAGATGGAGACCTTGATGGGTGTTGGGGACCTAATACTGGGGTACCCAATGAGGTGGAGCTCATAACCATCAAACGATGATGCTTCTGGATAGGCAAGAATGCAACTACACTTCTTGCCCATACAACCAAAGGTTGGCTGTGCCTCGCCCAGCCCCAAAGGGTTGGCTCTATCTCGCCCGACCCCTGAGGGCTGGACTCCGCCTCACCCAATGTCTGAGGGCTGGCTCCGCCTCGCCCGATGGCTAAGGGCTGGCTCTGCCTCACCTGACCTTCGAGGGCTGGACTCCACCTCGCCCGATGTCTAAGGGATGGCTCCTCCTCGCTCGATGGCTGAGGGTTGGCTTCGCCTCGCCCAATGGCTGAGGGCGGGCTTCACCTCGTCCAATGGCTGAGGGCTAGACTCTACCTCACTTGATGTCTGAGGGCTGGCTCTACCTTGCTTGATGTCTAAGGGTTGGCCCCGCCTCACTCGACGACTGATGGCTGGCTCCGCCTCACTCGATTCCTAGGGCAAGCTCTACCTCGCCTGACATTCAGGGGCTAGCTCCACCTTGCCCGATGACTACACCCTGCTCCTTCAGAATGATGAGCATAGGGTGAGATAGGACATTCGAGTCAACCATAGTACCGAGGACCATGCCCTACCCACCTGCAGAAAGGTACCATCTGGATACGACGGGACGGGAGCTTTTAGCCCTTCCAAGCACGACAGAGCCCAAATAGTGTTGTAGGCGTCGACTTTTGTCGTATAGTGTTGTGGGCGCCGCCATCAGCCCTCGGGCGTGGATCTTAACACAAGCATACGACAACCACTATAGTCTAGGAGGGAACTCACATCATCACAAGTAACGAACATATGGTCACTTCCCCATCTGCTACCCGAAGGGTCACAGCTCGGTACCCTGACACGCCGCATCATCTGTAGGAGTAGGATGGGACACGACCACTAGCTAATCGAAGCCAGGGCATGGCCCTATTAGGATCAGTGAACATGCTATCCCTGGCATGGTCTGTCATGGCAGTAGGACAGGCTTGAGGGAAAAGGAAGACCCGACACCTTCGAAGGACTCTCTCTACCTCTAGTTTTTTCTCTTTCTTCCATCTGTAATCCCTGCTCCCCCTTGGTCTATAAAAGGGGGGGGGGGCAAGGCGCCCCACTAAGGGAATGGATCGATTTCACACACAACACATCACATAAACAGCCAAGCAGCAACCAAGCTCTTGGCATCCTTTTGACCCTTCCATCAGAGACTTGGGACCTGTCCCTCTCTCGACCATTTGTACCCCCTACTATGAACCTTTCTTGGTGCTAATAACACAAGCAACAATAGACTGGACGTAGGGACATTTTGCCTGAACTAGTATAAACCTTGTGTCCTTTAGTACACCATCCGGGCCTAATGCGCAACAAATATAAATTTACTAGTAGGTGTTTATTCAAAACACCGACAGTTGGCGTGCTAGGTAGGGGACCTTTGTGCGTTCCATATCAGGCCTCGGATGGCTAACCATGCAATTAGCTGTGTCCTCGGTGTACACATGCATTTCGGTGACCTAGACTTCATCGTCATGGTGGGAGGAGAGTTGGCGTTGGCTCACGCCGCCATCCAATCTCTCCCCTCCATTGGCTTCAACTATGGGAGGCTTGAGCGCCAGCCCGGTGTCTCCCTCAGACCCCAACTATCCAAGGAGGACCCGTACCGCCTCACCCTCTCTCTGGAACACTCTGCATGGAGCGCCTTGATGGTGCTTCCATTCGGTCTCCGCAACGCCACGGTGACCATTAGCCACCTTGTGACGCAGCGCATGATCCCATCCCCCGCGAACAATGAGTTCATGGGGTTGATCAAAAGTGTCATGGAATCCCTCCATAGCCTCCTCGTAGAGGAGCCGGGGGTCGAACTCTGGCTTTGACTCCAGCAAGGGGAGCCATCACCCCTTTCAAGAATGTTTCATGGTGGGTACCCCTGAGGGACACGTCGAAAGCATCTCTGCGAAGGAGGCTACCCCGATAGGCAACCTCTATGATGGAACCAAAGGGGAGACAATGGCCCCACCTCATGTAGGGGTGGAGTATCTAAGATCCTAAAAGCGAGAGATCAAGGAAGCTAGAATCTAGCATGTGCGAGAATGCATGGACGTCGATCGGGAGATCGAACGCCATGGAGACGGTGGGAGTGCACGCGCCAGGGCCCGTGATGTGAACCGAAGGATCATCGCCGATGATGAAGCCCTTCCTCGCTTTGCCCGATCAAGCTAGAACATCACCGCCATGATGGCCCTGCTCCATGGCCTTCTAGAGGCCACGATGCCTAAGGATCGTTAGGCCCACTACAAGATTCGCACGCTACTCGAGCTTGTAGTGACGCAGCAGGCTAAGAGCTCGCTGTCTCGATAATGCGAGCTCGATGCCAGCTAGCGCACAACCTTGGCATGCCCCACCAGGGACGCATTAGTCCATCAAGCACCATAGGGCGAGAGGCAGCGCGCCGTGGTTCTGGTGCATTAGTGCCTCAGCCGCAACCATGACGCACGCAACACCCTCGACGCCCGTAGACGCACCTATAGTGACCTAAGAGAAGGAGCCCGCCATGACTATCATCCTCATCATGGTGGATGCTACGACAGTGGCAAGGACCGAAGCCTGAGCCCTAGTGTACCAGGCCCTTAGGCCTTCGGCCGACACATCCTCAACATTGCTTTCCCGCCATGGTACTAACCACCTACCAATATCCCTAAGTACTCTGGGGAGACAAACCCTAGACTTTGGCTCAAAGACTATCGGCTTGCCTGTTAAGCCGGTGGTGCGGATAATGATCACTTCATTATCCACAACCTTCCACTATTCTTAGCCAATTCGGCATGAGCGTGGTTGGAACACCTGCCGTCCAACACGATCCAGAGTTGGGCGGATCTAAAGGAGATCTTTGTGGGGAACTTCAAGGGCACATACAAGTGCCCTGGGAACCCATGGGACCTCAAGAACTGTCGTCAGAAGGCTGATGAGACCCTCTACGAGTACATCTGGTGCTTCTCCTGATAGTGCAATGAGCTCCCTAATGTCATAGATGCCAACATGATAGGAGCCTTCCTGTCCAGGATGACCTACGAGTCTTTGGTTCATAAGCTGGGACGTAAGGGCTCGCGAACCACCAAGGAACTCCTGAACATCGCCACTAGCCATGCCTTAAGAGAAGAGGCAGTTGGAGTGATCTTTGATCGCCTCGAGGGCAAGGCAAGGCGGGACGAGGGTGCCAGCGAAGGCACCTCCAATCGTTCCACCAAAAGGAAGAATAAGAAGTAACGACATGAGGACTCGCTCATGGTTGCTGCTGATTGCAAGGGTGGTCAAAAGCCTATGGAGGGCACTCTGAACCACTTCGAGAAACTACTCGAGGGGCCATGCCTAAACCATGCCTTCTCGGTTAAGCATGTGCTCAAGGACTGTAGCCTCATGCGGCGGTTATTGTCTAGAGGCTCCAACAAAGGGGAGTAGGGAAAGGACCCTGCCTCCACTGCGGATGACACCAAGGAGAAGGACGATGGCTTTCTGATGCCAGACGATTGCCTTATGATCTTTGGAGGATCAGTAAACTATGACTCTAAATGGCGTCAGAAGGTCACACACCGCATGGTCTATATGACCAAACCGGCCATGCCTGCCTTCCTTTGGTGGTCAGAGTTCACCATAACCTTTGATCAGGCTGACCATCCAGATAGCATCCCGCACCTAGGGAGATATCCGCTCATGGTTGACCCGATCATCGACCCAAAGCGACTCACCAAAGTACTGATGGATGGGGGCAGCGGCCTCAACATCATGTACGCAAAGACGCTCGATGAGATGGGCGTCGACCAGACACGCCACTGTCCAACTCGAGCGCCTTTCCATGGCATTGTGCCCAAGAAGCAGGCAATGCCACTTGAGCAGATCGATCTACCCGTCACCTTCGGGGATCAGTTTAATTATAGGACTGAGATCCCCACCTTCGAGGTGGTTGGGTTCCCTGGAACTTTCCACACCATCCTAGGACGTCCATGCTACGTGAAGTTCATGGCCATCCCCAACTATACATATCTCAAGCTAAAGATGATAGGCCCCCATGGGGTCATCACCATCGACACCTCCTTCCAGCAGGCCTATGAGTGCGAGGTTGAGTGCTGTGGCCACGCCGCAGCAATCATCGCCTCTGGAGAACTCGTCGCCCTCATGGAGGAGGTCACCAAAGAGGCGCCCGATGCCAAGAAGTTGACTAGGTCATTTGAGTCAGCCAAGGGCTCTAAATACATCCTCATAGACCTTGGGAGCACCGAGGGTAAAACGGTGCGCATTGGTACCACACTTTCCTCCGAATAGGAAAGCGCGCTCGTTGACTTCCTCCATGGCAACAAAGACATCTTTGCGTGGAAACCCTCGGATATGCTAGGCATTTCGAGGGAGGTCGCCAAGCATACCTTGAAGATCCACCTAGGCTCCAAGCCAGTGAAGCAATGCCTACATCGCTTTGACGAGGAGAAACATAGGGCCATCGGTGAAGAGATAGCAAAACTATCATCTATCGGATTCATCAAGGAAGTATACCACCTAGAGTGGTTAGCTAATCCCATTCTTGTATGAAAGAAGAGTGAGAAATTGGGGATGTGTGTTGACTATATGGATCTCAACAAGGCATGCCCAAAGGATCAATTTCCTTTGCCACGCATAGACCAAATAGTTGACTCTACCTCAGGGTGCAAAACCCTCTGCTTTCTTGATACATACTCCGGCTACCATCAAATCACGATGAAAGAGTCTGACCAGCTCATGACATCTTTCATCACCCCCTTTAGATCATTCTACTACATCTTAATGCCATTAAGTCTAAAGAACGCTAGGGCTACATACTAGTGCTGTATGCTCAAATGCTTCGAGGACCTCATCGAGTGGACCATGGAGGCTTACGTTGATGACAACATCGTGGTTAAGTCCAAATGGGCTGACTACCACATTGCTGATCTTGAGCAAACCTTTGCAAAACTCTGAGCAAATGGCATCAAACTCAATCCCAATAAATGTGTTTTTAGGGTCTCGAGGGGCATACTGCTCAGCTTCATCATCTCTGAGCGTGGCATCGAAGCCAACCCGAAGAAAATCTCAGCCATCACAAGGATGGGCCCTATTTAGAACATAAAGGGGGTTCAGTGAATCATAGGGTGCCTCGCCGCACTTAGCCGATTCATCTCGCGCCTCAATGAATGAGGTCTCCCCCTTTATCAACTCTTGAAGAAAGCCGACCGCTTTGAATGGACATCCGAGGCCTAGGAGGCACTTGACATGGTCAAACTTCTCCTGACGAGGGCCCTTCTGCTGTACATAGTGGCCACCATGCAAGTGATCAGCGCCATCCTGGTAGTGGAGCAGGAAGAAGAGGGGCATGCCCTTAAGGTACAGCGCCCTATGTACTTCATCAGTGAGGTACTATCTGACTCCAAGACCCGCTACCCCCAAATCTAGAAGCTCCTATACGCCATCCTCATTACCAAGAGGAAGCTATGCCACTACATTGAATCACACATCATGACAGTTGTGATGTCGTTCCCCCTCGATGAGGTCGTCTAGAGCTAGGATGCCATGGGAAGAACCACAAAGTGGGCGCTTGAGTTGATGGATCAAGGCATCACATATGCCTCTCGAACGACGATCAAGTCCCAGGTGTTGGCTAACTTCATCGCGGAATGGACTAAGGTCCAAACACCACCGGCAGTCATCGATCAAGAGTACTGGATGATGTACTTCGACAGATGACTGATGAAGAAGGGAGCTAGCATAGGGCTGGTCTTCGTATCACCCCTCAGGGTTCGCATGAGGTACATGGTTCGTCTCCATTTCCCGTCATCCAATAATGTGGTTGAGTATAAAGTGCTCATCAACGACCTATGCATCACCATCAAGTTGGGTATTCGACGCCTCGACATCCGGGGCGACTCCCAGCTGGTCATCAACCAAGTCATGAAGGAGTCAAGCTATCACGACGCCAAGATGGCTATGTACTACCAAGAAGTTCGATGGCTGGAGGACAAATTCGATGACCTCGAACTCAATCACATCCCAAGGCACCTCAACAAGGCGGCCAACTCGCGTGCGAAAGCGGCATTCGGTCGAGAACAGGTGCCAATGGGTGTCTTCGCCAGTGACCAACACAAGCCCTCGGTATGCTACGAAGGGAGGGAATGGGCCAACGATGGTCCATCTGATCCAGCCTCGGGGGCTAACCAACCGATGGCTCCATCTGGCCTTGAGGTCATGGAGCTTGAAGAGGATCCAACGATAGAGCCCGACCCTCTAGATGACTAGAGAACACTCTACCTTGACTACCTCCTCCATGACACGCTGCCGATGGACAAGACGGAAGCCCGATGGCTCGCACGTCGCGCCAAGTCCTTTGTTCTTGTAGTGGGTGAACTCTACAAATGAATCCACACTAGGATCCTGTAGCTCTATATCCCCATTGAGCAGGGGAAGCATTTGCTGAGCGATATCCACAGTGGGGTCTACGGTCACCATGCCGCGCCTAGAACCTTGGTTGGGAATTCATTCCGATAAGGCTTCTACTGGCCCACTGTAGTAGCTGACGCCGAGCAGATCATACACACCTACGAAGGGTGTCATTACTATGCTCGACAAACTCACCTCCTAGCCTAGGCACTCTAGATGATCCCCATCACATGGCCTTTCATGGTCTAGGGGCTCAATTTGGTTGGGCCTCTCAAAAAGGCGCCTGAAGGATACACCCACTTGCTTATCACCATAGACAAGTTCACAAAATGGATCAAAGCTCGGTCAATCTCTGTGATCAAATCTGAGCAAGCCGTGCTATTCTTCCTCGACATCATCCATCGCTTTGGAGTACCAAACTCCATCATCATGGACAACGACACATAGTTCACCGGCAGGAAATTCTTCCAATTTTGTGATGAACACCACATCTGAGTTGATTGGGCCACCATCGTGCACCCCCAAATGAATGGGTAGGTCGAGCGCGCAAACAGCATGCTCCTATAGGGCCTCAAGCCTAGGATCTTCAACCGGTTGAACAAGTTCAGCGCGTGGTGGGTCACTGAGCTCCTCGTGGTACTCTAGAGCCTAAGGACAACTCCTAGTCGAGCCACTGGCTACACACCTTTCTTCATGGTCTATGGTTCTAAGGCCGTCCACCCAACCAACCTCGACTATGGAGCACCAAGAATCAAAGCATACAATGAATAGGGAGTTGAGGCATCCCACGAAGACACCATGGACCAACTAGACGAAGCTCGTGATATTGCCCTCCTTCGTTCGACCAAGTACTAGCAGGCACTGCGACGATACCACAGCCGACGGGTGCGGAACCAAGCCTTTAGCATCGGTGATCTAGTTCTCCACCTCATGCAAAGCAACAAGGACCGCCACAAGCTCTCCCCGCCCTGGGAGGGGCTGTACGTCATCATAGAAGTACTTCGGCCAGGCGCCTACAAGTTGAAAACCATCGATGATAAGGTCTTCACCAACGCCTAGAACATTGAGCAGCTACATCATTTTTATGCCTAAATAAATGCATACTTTCTCTTATCAATTTTGTCATCAAAATCCCTGTTCTTTCATGACATCCGACCCCAGCAAATGCGAGGGGTCAGACCTCACTCAGGGGCTGA
Organism: Miscanthus floridulus; assembly: GCF_019320115.1. Lineage (NCBI taxonomy): Eukaryota > Viridiplantae > Streptophyta > Magnoliopsida > Poales > Poaceae > Miscanthus > Miscanthus floridulus. The sequence goes on along the minus strand of NC_089598.1, from coordinate 54,288,466 downwards.
TATAAGTACGTTCATCTTGCAAACACTCTCTGTGTTATCTTGGAAACATCCTCTGTGTCTTCCCTCTTTTCTCATGGTAAGTCCTAAGGGTTAGGATTTTGGGAACAAAATTTGAGTATAACTGGTAGGACTGTGGGAAACCCATGCCCCAGTGGGTACGGTCTCCTTGCTCACTAGTGTGATCAGAATTGGATCGCCCGCACTCTGAATTTTTTGCGACCTTAAACTATAGGAAGGGTTGGAAGGCACTGAACTTCTTTCACAAAAAGAGGGAGAAGAGCTGAAAAGCTATTTGCCATGATGAAATTTAAGAACTTGTTCATTTTTTTGCACATATTCATTAGTTACAAAGTGATTTCATCACAGAAAGGGACTGATGTATTCATGAATACAAAAGACTGTTCCCACGGGGCTCCCCCCACAACTTAAACAATTACACTTTCTAACTAGATGTACTCTAAGTACTACTATGGTCTACACGCCATGCTCTCCATCGGCAACGTCCTACCGCTCCATAGGATCCCTGAGGGTGCCATCGTCTACAACATCAAGCACCACGTCGATTACCGTGGCTCCTTCGCTGGGGCATCCAGGGACAATGCCATTGTGATCAGATGCAACCCTAACAATGGCACCTGGACAGGGGGTGCTCCCCGCCCAAGAAAGGTCACCATGGCTAATGGATGTCTCTGGCATCTCATCAAGCTTCATGAACTGGCTGATCTGAGCGGCTGCAAGGGTGAAACCCCACATCGACGCAGTCCTACATGGCTTCCCCACCAATAAGGCTCATCCAAAGAAGACTCACCAAAGGAGGCCCCATGCGGATCCATCCTAACGAAGGCCTCATGGACGATGACAAAGCCGACGACGCTCAGCACCCTCCAGTGCGCCTCCTCCTTCGGCAGAAGTGGCCCCTTCTCGACGAAGGCAGCCGACTCCATCTTATCTATGTTGGATGACCTCTAGCTTTACATTGCGCTCTGGATTCACAAGTGGATCTATGAGTTTTTCTCTCCCTGGCATTACCCTCTCTCACTTAAGAACCGCTATGACGCACGAACGCATTCGATGAAAAGGAAGGAGAGGAGGTAGTAGCTCAAGAATAGGCAAAGGAATGGGGATGAGAACCCCCTCCCTCCCCCTATTTAAAGAGGAGATGCAGCAGCTAAAGAAAGGCGAAAGGTTGGGACAAAAAACCCTCTCCCTTCCCCTATTCAATGCAGATGGGAAATCGACGCTGATGGGAATTTGAGGGGACACATCTGAACCGACGAGACGTGCTTTGCTCAATGAAATGGCGCTTGGTCAAATGGGGCGTGGCCTGGGTATGGCCCACCACTACTACATGCCGGGTGCGAGAAATAAGACGCACCCGCATATAGGCGACTCTCCGCTTCCCTAGGCAGGACCTGGAAGGACCCAGCGATGGAACCCCATCAAGGGGAGCCCAATGGGCCTCCTATGTCAATCGAATGGCCTAGGTGAACGCCGAATGAATGACCACCAAAAGATAAGCACCTTTGTTTACTTACTTTGCGTGTCAATTCTACTACTGAGCCTCCAACCCCAGCAACGGTAGGGGCACGGACATCACTTGGGGGCTACCGGGAATGTCTACTTGTTTAGACATCCTCTTGACCCAACCCCTCCTTACATTAAAAAACTAGAAGCACAGTGTGCGGGTGTAAAACTTTGAGTAAAACTGGACAAACCACTAGACCCTATGCCTCGGTGGCTACGGTGTTTCTTCTCCGGCGTAATTGAATTCACAATTCCCTACACCCCATGCCTTAGCATCCACCTTCTCGAGAAGGGTTCAGAGGGGTTCGCCTACAAAATCTTCTTCAAGGAGAAGCTGTCAGGTCACCTAAGTTAGTCGAACAGCTCAAATCACTGCTGATAGATAGAAACAAAAAATTGCGATGCTCATGCAGGTCACGCCGGCCCCGTCGTAAATGTTGGACCCAAACCCCACATGGACATGTTCGGTAAGAGCTTCTCGTCGCTCATGCCACCAAGGTAACATTATTGACCCCCACTTTCGTTTCACTTAAATCATACATTAATCCCATACATCCAAACGTTGCATATGCAATTGCTGCATCTCAACGCTTCGTATCACGTCACAAAGTGGTAGTCGCCTCATTCGATATGAGCAGCAACGGGCCAAGGTTCAAAGGCTAGCCCACAAAGGGCTCGAGGCCGCCTTGCATCAAATAGAGCCAGGGAAGAAAAATCGAGATGAGCTCCAGCGGCCTTGCCCGACCCCGCTCAGAAGTGGATAGGGATAGCTCACCCTAGAGGGAGCAGATCCTCTATTACGCCTCGTCACGCTCTCGGACGGCCCGGTCATGCTCCCCGTAGGCTGCGCCATGCTTCGAGCGGAGCCTCTCCATAGTATGGCATAGCTCATCTTGCTTCGAGCACAGTCGGGCGACCATCTTGGCGTCTAGTTTTGCCCTCTGCTCTAGGGCCACAGACCTCTCCTCGGCTACTAGCTTGAGATCCCGCTCCTTCTCGGCCTCATCCAAAAGGTCAATGATCCACTGGCGGGCCTTGGCGTCCTGCTAGAGTAGCTCATCCCACTCCTTCCACACTTTGGTGGCCTCCTCCTGATCCCACCACACCCTCTCTGATAGTTCATCAAAAGTCTTCTCGGCATGATCCGCATCCTAATGGGCCTTAGCCTCTCACCATCGAAGATTGTCCACCTCTGAGACAAGGGGAGTCAGCTCATCCACCCTCTGGTGGAGCTAGGCGGTCACATCCCTATGTAGCCATGCCTCATCAACAAGGCGGTCCCAATCCTCCTTGTTCTCAAGGAGGAACCGGGATTTCTCCTAGCTCAGGCAATAAGTGACTGAAAGAAGACGGTGGTCAGAAAACAGAAATAGATGAAGAAAAAAGAAATCAAGAGGCACGACCACATGAATACCTAGCTAGTGGGAATGTTGATGTCTTGAAGGACGCTGCTGGCTTGGTTCAGAGCCTCCAGCATGGCCATGAACCCCTCGTAGAGCTTCTCCTGCTCCATGCCCTCGGCGGCATCATCGAGGGTGAAGAGTTCTGATGATGGGTCTCATAGACTCATCCACTAGAACAGGGGCTCATCCCACATGGGCGAGTGGTGGCCCTTTGATGGCAGGGCTAGGGACAACTCCCTACCGGTCTCCTCGGCAACCTCCATGGTGTTCGTGGGTCCCTTGGCTATGACCTCCTCCATCCTGACCACAACAGGTGTAGTCTCTAGGGCCATCGGTGGCACAACACTCGCCGCTGCCTCGGGCACCGCCACCCTAGCTTCTAGCTGCAACCCAGCCACCAGAGCCACCATCACCTCCACCTCCATCAGTGGGACCTCATCCAGCTACACCATGCCCACCGTGGTCGATGCAACAGGTGTGGCCGATAGCTCCACCCGGCCCGACATCGGCAGTGGCTTCACTTCCATCACTGGTTGAGCGGCAACCTTCACAGCTGCCTCCTCAGCCTTGCCAATAGCTTGACCCACTGAGGGCATGAGCACCACCGCAGGTGGCACTAGACCGACCGACGAGGCTGTGACGCTGGCTCCGCACTCGCCCAAAACAAGAGCGACGTCAGGCGGCGGCCCCTGCCTTGCCTAAAGGGTGAGGGATTTCTTAGGTGCTAGCGCTATGGTAGTACCCCATCTGACTAGTCTCCCAACACTGTAGAAGAAAACAAAAGGCATGAGTCACTATGACAAACAGAGAAAAATAGAGAAAAATAGAGGAATGGGCAACTTACATCGGCGCTATTGGGCGGTGGAGATGTTTTGGGGATGAACCCCCAGTTCCCTGCTCCCCCTCATCGGGGCGGGACCATTTCGAGCCCATCCCCTACTCTGGACTAAGGGGCTCGCCTCCCTCATATCTGGGGGTGCAGCGACGGAGCCACCCCCCTCTCTCGGCACCATGGGCGCAGTGGCGGATCTGCCCTCCCCCTCTGGCTCTTGGGGCGCGGCGATGGGTCCGCCCTCTCCCACTAGCACCTTAGGCATGGCGGTAGATCCACCCACCCCTAATGGTGCTAAGCATGGGCCGACGGTCCAGCCCACCACCTCCTCTGGCCTCACGGCCTCACCTTCCCTTGCGTGGAACGGGAAGGGTCCCTGCATTTTTTAGTAGGCACCAGTCAGCTTGTCCTTGCCTCCTAGGTCACCCCCACTCAATGTCTACCACTACCTCATCATCTTCCTCATCATCATCGTCGTCATCATCACTATCTGTTTCTTCACCTCGCTCCTATGCCTACTACCTCTGTAGCTGCTTCTTCCTCTTAAACTCCTTCGTCTTCCTCTCCCACTTAGCCATGGTATGATTCACCATCACCATGAGCGTGTCCTTTGGTAGTGGAGCTAGGCTATCTATAAAGAGAAGCCTCTTTGGCTGGTCCCGCTATCCCAATGTCAGCATCAAGGGGTCAAAAGTTCAAATTAAAGAAAAAGGAGACATAGGGAAAGAGAACTTACAAAGTCAATGCACCCCAGCTTCAGCCACATTGGAGGGTGCCCTGACACCAGATACACGAAATAGAGGACGACACCAGCATCATCCTTTGAAGGCTCCATCGCCTCCTTGATGCGCTGCGCCACTTCAGAGGGGGGAGCGCTTCATCGGCAAGCGCTGTCCCAACGAGTGATGCTCCGGGTGCCATTAGGTATAGGGGAAGCATGCAGCTCATCAGTGGTGCCACCCTCCGTGTATGGTAGGCGCCAATGATCCCCGACCCCTTCATGCCCCTCTCCTTTAGAATTCGGATGCCGACGAGATGGTCCTAGATTTTCTTCTTGTCTTTATCCGATACACCCCACCTCCATGGCTCTAGGGCCTCTTTGACAATGCACCCAAAGAACGCTGGCAAGGGGGCGGCTGCATCATCCTTGATGTAAAACCAATGCGAATGCCACCCCTTGTTGGAGGTCGATAGACGCATCGATGGGTATTCGTTTACCCAATTGTTATGTAGATGAATGCCAGCACATCCCACCAGCATGCTCAGCTCTTGCCTCTTCTCCCTCTTCTTCAAGAGGTTAATGGCAAAGAAATACACCACAGGTCAAAGTGGGGACTAATCCCCAAGAACCCCTCACACAGGGCAATGAACGCCACAATGTGCTAGACCCCATTGGGAGTGAGGTGCTGCAGCTCCACCTTATAGAAATGCAACAACCCCCGAAGGAACTTGTTGGTAGGGATGGCGAATCCCTGCTCATGAAAGCGAGCGAAGGATACCACGTAGCCTTTGGGCGGCGACGGCACGTCCTCATTGCCGGGTAGCCACCACTCCTTGGTGGTGGTCAGCAGGTAAAGGAGGCCATGATGAACGAGGCCCTCCTAGCACTGAGGGGTGATGTTGGATCTACACCATGGCTCCATTGAATGATTGGGAGGGGGTGGACGCAAGCTTGATGGCGGCTACGATGTGGGTGCGGGAGGACTCAGGCAATTGGTGGCAGAGGTTGTAGATGCAAGGGTGAGGAGGCAAAGTTCAGAACCCTAGGGGCAAACCCCTTGGTTTTATAGGGGCAACATATGTGAGAAGGACAACTGTCCTCCAAGATCTTTGTGCCTACCATGATACATCACCATGTCATGTCATGGGATATGTGCCCGCAATCCCTATCCTTTCCCACCAAAGTCGCACCGGACGTTTTGCCTTCCTAGGCAGACTAGGACTCTTTTCCCATAGAGGGGATATGGGTTAAGAAGCATTTCTTCGGCCCGCCTGGGCCTAGGAGTTCAAGGGCTAGCCCAATAGTTTTGATGGCTATCCCAACAAGGGATGGGCCCATGAGCTGCCAAAACTCAGGCACATGAGCCTCAAAGGAGTCTCGATCCACAATCGAGTCTCAACCGGGCTGACCCTGGACAAATCCCCATGAACAGGATACCAGGGTTCCCTTTAAACTATCCAGTTGTCAAAAACACCAAATCTCACAGCCATACCCACGAAGGGTCCAAAATACCCCCTGAGCGATTCTATCTGAATCACTCGAGGGCTCAGGGGCTACACCCGTCAGGTGCGCTCGTGCGCACCCTCTAGTGAATCAAAATACCCCCTAGGCGATTCTATCCAAATCACCCAGGGGCTTGGGGGCTACACCTATTGTGTGCACTCGCACGCACCCTCTAGGAAGTGAAATCACCCCCTAGTGATTCTATCTGAATCACCCAGGGGCTCAGGGGCTACTGTCGGGGACCTAATACTTGGGTACCTGATGAGGTGGAGCTAATAACCAACAAACACTGATGCTTCTGAATAGGCAAGAATGCAACTACACTTCTTGCCCATATAGCCAAAGGTTGGCTATGCCTCGCCCAGCCCCGTAGGGTTAGCTCTGCCTTGCCCGACCCCCGAGGGCTAGACTCCGCCTTGCCCAACGTCTAAGGGCTGGCTCCGCCTCGCCCAATGGCTGAGGGTTGGCTCCACCTCGCTTGACCCCCCAAGGGCTAGACTCGGCCTCGCCCGATGTCTAAGGGCTGGCTCCACCTTGCCCGATGGCTGAGGGCTGGCTCTGCCTCGCTCGACAGCTGAGGGCTGGACTCTACCTCACCCAATGTCTAAGGGCTAGCTCTGCCTTGCCTGATGTCTGAGGGCTAGCCTTGCCTCACCTGATGGCTAAGGGCTAGCTCCGCCTTACCCGACATCCTAGGGCAAGCTCCGCCTCGCTTGACGTTCTGGGGCTAGCTCCGCCTCGCCCAACGACTATACCCTACTCCTTCATAATGAAGAGCATAGGGTGAGATAGGACATTTGAGTCAACCATAGTACCGAGGACCATGCCCTACCCGCATGCAGGAAGGTACCATCAGGATACGATGTGACGGGCGCTTTTAGCCCTTCCAAGCATGACAGAGCCTAGATAGTGTTGTAGGCACCAACCTTTGTCTTACAGTGTTGTGGGCGCTGCCATCAGCCCTCGGGCGCAGATCCTAACACTAGCATATGACAACCACTATAGTCTAGGAGGGAACTCACATCATCAAAAGTAACAAACGTATGGGCACTTCCCCATCTGCTCCCCATAGGTTCATGGCTCAATACCCTGACATGTTGCATCGTCCGTCGGAGTAGGATGGGATGCGACCACTAGCCAACCAAAGCTAGGGCACGGCCCTATTAGGATCAGTGAATGGCATGGTCTGTCATGGCAGCAAGATAGGCTCGAGGGAAAATGAAGACCCGGCACCTTCGAAGGACTCTCTCTACCTCTGGTTTTTTTCTCTTTCTTCCATCTATAATCCCTGCTCCCCCTTGGTCTATAAAAGGGGGCACAAGGCGCCCCCACTAAGGGGACGGATCGATTTCACACACAACACATCACATAAACAGCCAAACAGCAACCAAGCTCTTGGCATCCTTTCGACCCTTCCATCAGAGACTTGGGACCTGTCCCTCTCTTGACTGTTTGTACCCCCTACTATAAACCTTTCTTGGTGCTAATAACACAAGCAGCAACAGACTAGACGTAGAGACATTCTGCCTAAACCAGCATAAACCATGTGTCATTTAGTACACCATCCGGGCCTAATGCGCAACAAATATAAATTTACTAGTTGGTGTTTATTCAAAACACCGATAATGGGTGCACCTCCTATGATGGTGAGTCTAATGATGATGCCACCTTTTCTTTCTAGACCTTTTTTGGTTGTGAATTTGACTTTGGTGTAGCAGGTTCGTCATTGTCAACTTCTCCTTCATCTTCATTATTTGGGAGTTGATTCCTTCAGCGTTGGGATGATTGATGTCTTCTCTTGGGACAGATCTTCATTGGCTGTTCATAAGTTGTATAACTATTGAAATATCATCGTACCTTTTGTCCTAGGAATTGGAAGTGAATTTGTCTTGATCTGACGTAGATGATCGTGTTGGTAGTATTGAGGAACGGTCTTCAAAGGATGATAGGTACATCTTCTTCTTCTCCCATGTTAAGAATCATGAAGTCGATAGGGACATAATAATCTTGTATTTTAACCATGATTTCTTTTGCTATTCGCTCCAGAAATCAAATTGTTTGGTCCACCATCTGTAATTGCATATATATACGAAACAAAGGTTCACCAAACAAATAATCATAAGTTACCTTAGACATTGTGTTGACACCCGATCCAAGATCACAGAAGGTGTTGTGGAAGTTTTTTTGTCCAATTGTACACTTGATCGTCGATATGCTAGGATCTTCCTTCTTGGTAAGGAATCTTGAAGCGAGGAGGTGGTCGTACTCCAATCGAAGTGTGTTGATCATCTTGATTGATTCTTCTCTTGGCTGCCTAGCCCTATTCTTCCTTCTTCGGTTGTTTTTCTTCTTGCTTACTATTGTATCCTCGGGCAGAGCTTGAATATGTGGATGACTAGGAGAATGTAATATATGATTCTTGAAAGTAAATTTCTCCTTTCTATCATTAATAGTGAAGCAGATTTTGGCACTGTCCGTGTTGATGATGACTTTTGCGGTGCTTAGGAAAGGTCGACCCAAGATAATGGGCGCCCTAATATCTCCACCAATGTCCAAAACCACGAAGCTATGGGTACGTATGAGCATCTGACTCATACATAGATATCTTCAAGAATTCTCTTGGGGTAGTAGAGTGATTGATCTATAAGCTGCAAACGTATGGTTGTATATAACAAAGGATCTCCATGAATTTTCTCATAAATTACCTTTGGCATAATATTAAAACTTGCTCCAAAATCGCGAACAACTTCTTAAACACATGAGGTCCAACAGCTATGGGGGTGACAGGTCTTCCTAGATCACCTTTCTTGATGGGTGGCAAGTCATCTCACCATCCTCCAGTCGATGGTTCTCTATAGAATCCTGTATTGCGGATATCGCTAAGATTTACAATTTTGGGGTCTTCTGGTTGCCCCAGAATCTTACCTTTGTCAGTAGAAGGAACAACGGCTACCAGTCGAGCTATTTGTGATTCTTTCATTTTATTAGAGATATGGTATTTTTAATAGCTGAGGAGAAGTTATCTATTCTATTATTTATATTTTCTAAGATTTTATCATTGGAAGCAAGCTTTCTAGATAAACCCTACATAATTTTAGCTTGACCAAATACTAAATCTTTCAAAGATGGTTGGTTATTGAAATTTTTACCTTGGTAGTTTGGTCTCTGTTGCTGATTCCACCCTTGATTCTGTTGAGGATGATAGTTGTTGTTGATGATGAAATTCACATCCTCTTGGGTTTTGGGACAGTTGTTCCTTGAATGCCTAGTGTTTCCACATTCTTCACATGTCATGCGCGAGTCATAAATGTGCATGACTTCTTGCTTTACATTGGCTCAGTCTTCAAGCCTCTTCATCAGCAGATCTTGATGAGGACATCGCCACGCTGGACACACCGACGCCATGGTCTTCCCCAAGTTGCAATTCGTTTCCAACTCAGCTGCCACGTCGTCCTCGGATTCAGCAGACACGTCATTACTGTTTCGGTCATAACTTCCTCATACGACATCGAAATGGGCCGTTCTTGGATGCGTTGGAAAGGGGACGACGATGCCGTCGTTTTGGATCTGGTCCCAGCTCCAGAAGGTCCGTGGATCATTCTGTGTGACCACGGCAAGGTGCTGCGTCACCTATTTGGGCCAACTTGGCCATGTATCGTGTCGGGCCTTAAGCCCAAGTTGTGGGCGCCCAACCCCTGGCCGTCCCCAACCCTAGGTCGAGTCTTAGACTATAAACATAGCCGCCGCCGCTGCTACACAATTGGGTTTTGTTTAGAGTTTAGTTTTCCCTCGAGAAACTGAATCGTTCATTGTAACTGTGGTGACAAATCCTTTTACAGTGATCCAGGGCCCCTGTTCTTGATCTCCTCTACTGTGTCGATTAGTCCTTTGGAACCGAGTTCTTGAACCCTCTATTGATATTCGCGTCATTCATATTTGCAATTTCAGATTGCGTGTTTTACCTTCTTGCTTGTGCTCTTCGATTCGCTTACAGGAAAAGCCTTCTTGGCGAGGTCAATCAAGTTGTGCTTGGTTGATAACCAACAGAGTGGTGGTGTAATGGTTGCAGGGTTCGAATCATGTCTGATTTGAAGCCGGATCGCCAACGTCGAGATCTCCACAAATCGAACTTACCGGCTACCTCTCGGAAGATCGGGCCTGTACTCATCAATTGGTATCAGATATTTCAGGTTTACCACGAGGTATAATCTCGTTTGCCTTTGATTCATATTTGTTCATTACCTAGAGTCCACAAAAAGCCCAAAAATATTTCAATTTCCGCTGTCCTATCGCCCTTTGTGCCTTTGCAATTTCGTTTCAGATTCGTGTTGTTGAGTTTGTGTCCGTGGTCGAGTCTTGTTGCTGGTTTAGGATTGTGTTCGTGGTCGTAGTTCAATCGCCCGTTGCTGTGACTTTGTTTTCCGCCGCTATCCCATCCACCGTTCTCAAACAACAAGTCGAAGCCACCACATTACTCGACTTGTCCCGCTAGCCGCCTTGTGTAACTTCTCGCCGCCGCGCAAACCCTAGATAGGTTGCCAGCCGCTCTTATTTTGCCTGCATCGCAGCCCTCCTTACATCATCAGGCGAATACCTACTGCTGTGATCGGTGTTAGAGTTTAGGGACGCTTTGCCCTAACTGCCGCCGCCATGTTGTGCCTCCCGGAAAACATACCTTGAGATACCTTCGGTAAAACAGGCATAACTTTTCGCTCGTTTATCAGAAAAATCTGAAATTTTTTGTGTAGCTTCTTGACACCATTTGGACCCGACCCAAACTCGGCTTTGCCCTGTTTGGTTTCATCAGAATTGCCAAAAAAATTCGGGAAAATATAGAAAAAAAATTGTCAAAGTTTTTGCACGCTTTTCAGAGAACGTGCTGAATTTCTGTAGACCACATCCCACCTTAGTTGTAGGTGCCAATTTTTGTGGTTGCATCTTTTGTGATCCTTGTTCAGAGAAAAGTATAAAAAAAATAGTAAAAAAAAAAGTTTGTTTCCTACTAGTGCCTTTTGGGAAAATCCGGGAAAAATTCAGGAAAAAGGAGAAATCCGGGCTATTTGCTTGTTCTGTGAGTTCTTTCGATCGTTCTTTGTTTTCACCTTGTTGCGCTACGTCTCGACACGTCTTAGCCAGCAACTGTGATTTGTACTTTGGATCCAGATTGAACAATCGCTACTCTGCACTCGTTAATTGCTAATCCTTACTGTCATATTGTGTGCCTACCCATAGCTCCACATATTCTTCTGTCAGCACAGGTTCATCTTGCAACTGTTACCCACGCTCAACAACAGATTGCTTCGCCACTTTGGTTTTGCTCCTGTTTGGCGTTGGTAAGAATACAGGCAAGATGGTGGTAAGCCGCTTGTGATTTTGCATTCCACTTTCACCACCACCACTTGTTTCCTTTTAGTTGATAGGGATAATATTTTGGTGTTGTCTTTTTCTATCTTCTAACCATGGCAGGAACTCCGACGGACTTCAATGAGTACGTGTCCAAGGGCGAGCTTGCAACGTTCATGACTGACCAACGCAATCTTATGACCGAGCTGACGCGCAACGTGAACAATCTAGTCACCCGCATTGAACAGCTTGAGCAACGCCCTCCACCTTATCGTGCTGATGATGAAGATGCTAGTGATGAAGATGCGTATGCTGACGGTGGTGCCCGTCGCCGCCTCAACTTCAATCGTCGCGGTATGGCAGGTAATAATCATGGTAATAATGATCCTTTTGCTAAAATTAAATTTAGTCTACCACCTTTTGTTGGTAATGTTGATCCAGAGGCATATTTAGATTGGGAGCTTGCTGTTCAACAAAAAATTGATTCTCATAATGTTCCTGCTGAGCATAGAGTTAGACTTGCTACCAGTGAGTTTACTAATTTTGCTTTGTTCTGGTGGAGTGATCTTTGCAATGCCAATAATGCTGCTGCTGTGCCTCAAACTTGGAATGTTTTAAAGCAACGTATGAAATCTCGTTTTGTTCCTCCTTATTACCAACGTGATTTACGTTTGAAACTACAAACTTTAAAACAAGGTGATAAAGGAGTAGAAGCATACTATCAAGAATTGCTTATTGGTTTAGCACGTTGTGGTATAAATGAAGATGATGATGATGCTAGTGCTAGATTTTTTGGTGGTTTAAACCATGATATACAGAACATACTTGATTATGCAAAGGCATGGGACATGTCATGAAGGAATGCCCCAGTCGTCGCGCTTTCATTGCTACCGAGGATGGATATGTAAGTGCTAGTGATGTTGAAGATGATTTAGCCCTTGCTGCTAACATTGATGTAGATCCCACCGAGGGCGATCATGACAAGGAGGCCATCACCATTGACTCTGTGGCTACTGCCGCGGACTACCCTAGCCTTCTTGTGCAGTGTGTGTTGAGTACACGTGTGGGTCATGAAGACGAGATGAAGATCCAACGCCACAATTTGTTCCACATGTATCTCATTGTGCAGGGTTGTCGTGTTCTCACTATCATTGATAGCGGGAGTTGCAACAACTTGGTGAGTTCAGATTTGGTTGACAAGCTTGGCTTGACCACACGACAACATTCGTATCCATATAAACTTCAATGGTTCAATAATAGTGGTAAGACTAAGGTAACTAAATCAGCATGCATTAGCTTTTTCACAGGCTCTTATCATGATACTGCTGATTTTGATGTTGTCCCTATGCAAGCTTGTTCCATTTTGTTAGGTCGCCCATGGGAATTTGATAATGATGCCTTACACCATGGTAGAACTAATACATACACTATCATACATAAGGACAAGAAAATTACATTGCTGCCTTTGTCTCCTACGGATATTATTAAACATGCTAATGAGATCAAAAATAAACCTCCAACAGACATTGCTAAAAATAATGGGATTAAGTTAAAAGGAGGTGCTTTTCTTGCTACAACTCCTGCTACTGCTGAGTTATGTGATAATCCTGATGCACCATGTTATACTATGTTTTATCAACCTTTTATGTCTGGTGCATTGCCTGCTGTCACTAACCTTTTGCAGGAGTTCGCTGATGATGGGATGGAGTCGAGGACGACTCCAATTCTACAAGGAGGGGATAATGAGGACATCGCCAAGATGGAGTCGAGGACGACTCCAATTCGAGAAGGGGAGGATGATGAGGACATCGCCACGCTGGACACACCGACGCCATGGTCTTCCCCAAGTTGCAATTCGTTTCCAACTCAGCTGCCACGTCGTCCTCGGATTCAGCAGACACGTCGTTACTGTTTCGGTCATAACTTCCTCATACGACATCGAAATAGGCCGTTCTTGGATGCGTTGGAAAGGGGACGACGATGCTGTCGTTTTGGATCTGGTCCCAGCTCCAGAAGGTCCGTGGATCATTCTGTGTGACCACGGCAAGGTGCTGCGTCACCTATTTGGGCCAACTTGGCCATGTATCGTGTCGGGCCTTAAGCCCAAGTTGTGGGCGCCCAACCCCTGGCCGTCCCCAACCCTAGGTCGAGTCTTAGACTATAAACATAGCCACCGCCGCTGCTACACAATTGGGTTTTGTTTAGAGTTTAGTTTTCCCTCGAGAAACTGAATCGTTCATTGTAACTGTGGTGACAAATCCTTTTACAGTGATCCAGGGCCCCTGTTCTTGATCTCCTCCACTGTGTCGATTAGTCCTTTGGAACCGAGTTCTTGAACCCTCTATTGATATTCGCGTCATTCATATTTGCAATTTCAGATTGCGTGTTTTACCTTCTTGCTTGTGCTCTTCGATTCGCTTGCAGGAAAAGCCTTCTTGGCGAGGTCAATCAAGTTGTGCTTGGTTGATAACCAACGGAGTGGTGGTGTAACGGTTGCAGGGTTCGAATCATGTCTGATTTGAAGCCGGATCGCCAACGTCGAGATCTCCACAAATCGAACTTACCGGCTACCTCTCGGAAGATCAGGCCTGTACTCATCAGATCTATCTTGGCAGACAGCATATCTACCTCCTTGAGTTGATGCATACCTCCACCTCTCTTGCAAGGTTAAAGATGTTCTTCATTATATCCTTGGTTGGAGGCCATCTTCTCTATGAGAGCTGTTGCTTGTGTGATTGTAAGTGATAAAAAGGCACCTCCAGCAGCAACATCCACATTCTCACGAGTACTGCTTGTCAACCCATGGTAGAAAGTCTGCATGAGTAGCCAATTCTCCATCCCATGATGAGGACATTCTGATATGTAGTCTTGAAAGCATTCCCATGCCTCCAGGACAAATTTATCATGTTGCTACTGAATCCTTGAAATTCTTCCACACAGAGCATTGGTTTCTCATGCTCGACAAGAGTGAAGGTTAGCTCCAAGGACTTATACAAAGAGAATTCTGGGTTAGGTAATAGAATCTCATTTATATACCCTGAGAAGAAAAACACAACGTTTCCTACATCATTATATTTCAAATGATGCCCTTACATCAAGTAGTGCTCATCAATATCGATGCGTGGAGTAGAGATGTATGTCACATCTTGTCCATCCAATGCACCAATACTAGCGGGAATACAAGTCACAAGGGACATGCAAGAGATAGATGTAGAAGCCTTGAATGTTTTTAACCAATGTTTAAAAATTTCTTTCACAAGAGACATTTTAGTCTTTTTAAGCATAGCATAGAGAATTTGCATTTCCGCATGGTAAACAAATCGAATATCTTGTCTAGAAAACAAAGTCATGGCAATCCATCGATGCATAAACCTCAAAGTAGGATGATGAATATTCATATTTCAAGGTTGAAACTTGCCAACTACATTTTGACCCGAAATTACTCTTCAAAATTCATGGCGATTAAAACCTTTGAGAGCATGATCTAAGTCAAATGAGCATTTTGTACTAAAGCCTAAGTGAGAACTGAGATTCCTCCATGTAAGATAATATTCTTTCTAAAAAAACAGAAAATAATCCCACCCTCAACTTCTTGCAAAGAGCATAAAAACTAAATTGTTAGGAGGCGAGAACCTAGCTCGTCGACGAGAGCAACGTTCTCCCATCCAATGGCTTTCCAGATGGTGGCGAACATAGTGTCCATACCTATCTTTTGGAGAAGGTTGGGGTCATACGTTGGCATGTGGATGAACTCGTGATTCGTGATGAGGTTGTATTCTTGCATCTCCCAGTCTCCCTCCAAATCCAGGTGTGGATCATCATCGCCTTTCTCCATCGGTTGCTCTTGCTCTTGCTCTTCTTGCTCTTTCATCGGCTCGGTTTCTTCATCTTCATGCATCGGGCTCTCTTTGGGCTTGTTGTAGCTCATGCTTGTGCTTCCACGGGAGCAACTTGAGCTTGCTCCCATGGCCTTCTTGAAAGTACCAGCGACCTTCCTACCAAACTTGCCCATGGCAAAAGCAACACAACAAGCTCTAAAACGGGGTTACGTTAGCGAAATTAAATCATACAACCCGTGAGCTTGACTTAGTGGTCTTGAGCTTAGGAATTTTCTATAGAGTTTCCTTGCTCTCAAGCTTTGTGGAAAAATATTTTGCAAGTGGTGAAGCAAAGAGAGTGAGAGGGAGTGAAAAATGGAGTGTTTGAGGGTGTCAACCTGAGTTCTCGATATTTATAAAAGGGAGCACCGACTGAGAGGGGTAGGAGGCAATGGCTAGGAGCCGTTGGAGCAGCAGTAGCTGCAGCGGTGCTGGGCAGGGTGTGCCCACACCAGAGGTGGGCCTGCTCAGTCCCCCCTTTGGCAGGTTGCTCCCAACGACCATTTTGAAGATGTAGCCATTGGTGCTTTCGTCAGTTTCAAAATTTTGCTCACAAAATTGATTTTGAAACAAAACTTTTATTATATTTTGAATTTTCATAAATATTTTAAAAATAAGAAATGATAAGAGAAAAATCTATACTATTAGAAAATTATTTTATTTTATTTTTCTAAAAATTATTTTGAAGTAAAATTTTAAATTTTGAATTTTGAAAGTTTAAAATTTTGAATTTTTTAATTTTTAAAAGATAACCACCGATTTACCTTCGGCAAGGACTCGACATTTATAGTCCGTCAACAAGACTTTTTATTGATATTTTCATTAATTTTGGCCTGGCCTAACACCAGGTCTTTCAAGGAGGTTTGGTTTGAATTGAAATTTGAATTGTAGTTCGAATTACATCCTTGTGGGTGGGGCTGGTTGTTCCACCCATTATTACTTTGTTGGCGAAACCCATTGTTGAGATATGTAGCTTCCACATGGGTCTCGGGGCAATCATTCCCTGAGTGGCCAAGTTCTCCACAGACTTCGTAAGTCATTTGCGAGTCCGTGACTTGAATGGTGGCCTTCATGGCTTCCTTCTCATGGGCCCTTTCGCTCAGTCTTTTCAACAGTAAGTCAGTCTTTTCAACAGTAAGTCCATTTTTGCGGCAAGCATATCTGCCTCCTTCATGGTATGTATGCCTTTTTGTTGTTTTTGTTCTTCCCCCAGCTTTGATTTGCCACCATTGTTGGCAGTCCTTAACTCACATTTCTATCACCAACATTTAAACAAAATAAAATAAATATGAATGCCAAAACTTAGAATTCGGGTTTATAACTCACATTTTCCATGAGTTTTGGTATATACATGTTTTGCAGGCACAAGTAAGAAAATTTACCAAAATACGCAATCAAGAAGGCACATTCAAGCAGAACAGAAGCAAAGCCCAACCAAACTTCAAAATTGGGCCAGAACACTAGCGTGGGAACCATCTAGTCCCAGCTAGCAACCCACTAGAGCAAGGTGGTGGGGACTAGGCTAGCCCAGGTTGTGCCCGCTCCCATGGTGCGGTTACACTGCCCCTAGCTCTACCTGGTCCCACCTTGCTCTCGTGGTGCATTCAATGCTAGGGGAGGCGGTTGCATGTGGTGCTTTCCTAAAATACAAGCAAACCCCCTCTCCACATTCAAATCATCATACACTTTGGAGAAGAAGAAGAAGGGCTACACATATTTCATTAGCTTCTAGCTAGACTTGTTAGGGAGTGAGAGAGGGAAAGAGTTAGAGGAATAGCAGAGTAACAGTGCCCTGTACTTCTTGTACTCGGCGAGCCTAGTACATCAGGGTGGAAGGAGTGCCGGACTTGTCGGCTACACTCTACACTTGTACCTCTACAAATGTCGTGCTACTTGGAGTAAGACATTTGTGTTCATCTTTTGGTTTGATCCATTAAGTATAAGTTATCATTGTTACTACTTACTTGTGGTTTTGTCGTCTGTCCTTGTGATGGGTGCTCTAGTAGAGGACTCCTAGTAAACACAGAAGTTCCTGGCTAATGCTAGAGTAGTAGCGGTTAGCGTAGATGTGGTGTCTAAGCTACATGTTACCTTCGTTTGCCTCATATCCCACGGTTGAGGGGTAGGCGACAGGTGATGACAGCCCTATCCGTCCTTTATAATCCACCACATTCAGATACGACGTAGAGCCATAGACCAGCATCGACTGGCAGACTAGTTACAACCCGGTGCCCGAAGCAAGTTTGTAGTAGCAAAGTTATCTTCACTTAAGGTTTCTACCCTTAAAAGAACCTCACTACCCGAGTTATCCTTCATCTTGTTCTCCTTGGTAAACTAGCCAAGAGACTACTTTCACCTTTATTCCCTTGGGAAAACACGATACCCTGAATACTTCCGAGTGAAGTGCTACAACGGTACTTTTGTGCGCTTGCAGACTTTTCTGTTTACGCTAAGAAGCACCAACAAGCATTTCTGGAGCCATTACCGAGGAATGGTTGTCATTTTAAACCCCAAACCTAGTTTGCCTGTGTATCCTTTATTTTTACCTTTCTTTACTTTTTACTGTTTTTAATGGAGCAACCTAACATTTTTAACCTTTCTGCTCCCAAGGACGAGTTCGTAGAACTACCACAATCCTCAAAGCCAATCATAGCTTCAAGTTATGAACTCCGCCCTGGCTTTATAGCCATGGTCCGGGAAAAAGCCTTCTTGGGGTTAGATTACGAAAACCCCTACCATCACTGAAGGGAGTTTGAGCAGCTCTATGCTTGCCTGGCCATTTCGGGCATGTCATAAGAAACACCTCGGTAGAAGTTGTGTCCTTTCTCACTTGATGAGATGGCAAAACCAGACCACAACGTAGGGAAGGTAGCTGGTGATTAGGAAGAAGTAAGGAACATATTCAATCTTGCGTTCTTCCCTATATATCGAATCGCTGCCCTACGACAAGAGATACTCAACTTCCAGCAAAAAGATAAGGAGACCATAGGTGTAGCTTGGGACAGATTCTCATAAATATATCGACGTGCGTACATGTATATGAATATGGATGTGAGCGCATGTGAGCATCTGTGTGTATATACTGTGTTTGGGAGTAAAAAAACATGGGTCCTTGAATTCAAGAGTGGGCCATGCGATTTCTTTACTCCCAACAACTACAAATGTAAGAGGACCACAAATAAAACATATGTGACACCTACTTTAAAATTAATAGGACAACTGTCATGTGTTTTGGTGCAACTTTTTAATAGGCGCCACCTTGTACGTTTGATGGCACTGCAAAAGAAGAAAAAAGGACAAAGGAAGAGGAAGATTGTACTATGCTGGATTATAACCTAGGTCCATACTACATGATTAAGGTGGGACATCCAGTAAAGCAGGTGATGATAAGTTTGGGTGCAATCTACCATGGTCCTTCAGGAGTTCAGGGTGTCCCAGAGCATGTACAAAGGCATAACGCTAACTGTTCATAAGAGGTACTCTATCGATTCCAAATTAAAACTCAATTTAGTTTTGTCCCAAGTTTTTAACTTTGACTTGTTTTTTTCTTAAAAAATATTAACATCTACAATTTCAAATAAGTAGACTATCAAAGATATTTCATTGAGAATCTAATGAAACTATTTTGGTACCATAGATGTTGATTTTTTTTTTCTATAAACTTGCATTTGTTAATGTTAAAGAAGTTCAATAACTTAGGATAAAACAAAGTGAAATATAATTTGGAAGATCATCATATTGGTATTTTTTATGATATGGATAAGGGATTTTTACTTACTTAATTTATTTTGATAACTCGAAAGGGGGGGGGGGGGGGGGGGCGAGAATCCCCCACCTGGTTGTTATATTGATAATTGGCTCTTAAGCAGCCATGTAGGTTACAAGGTTTTGTTTTGGGATACTCGGTGATTAGCGTTACATTGCGTTAGCTAGAATCGGGCACCAAGTCGTGGCAATCATTCTATCCTGTCTTGGAAGCCTGGAGCCCCAGAGGTAAACTTCAGTTTTGCACGCATTTTTACTTAATTAATACAAGTATAACCACCAGAGAAAAGAAAATATATGGAACTATATATAATATAATATAATATAATATATATAATGCATGGGTCAGTCTTTCGGGCCTTAGACTATCTCCAACAACAACGCCCAAAATACAAGACACATTCATCATTTGGGTAGCGCTATAGGCAAAAGGTTCAATACATATTCGGTATCTTCTCCAACAACAAGACCCAAAAGACAATCCTTTCTACAAATGGGTTTATAAGAGAGAGGATCCCTATATTTGGGTTGTGCCTCTCAGGCAACCCAAAATAGATCTCCCGTATAGGTACTCTGTTGTAGGCTAATTTTGAGTCTCTTGGTACCTATTTTGGAGTTGGGTGCCCATATAAATTCCTTGTTAGAGACAGTCTTATTATGCATGACAAGACAGGATAAAAAGTGGCTCGTTAGGAGCACACACAACATCATAATTATTAATCAATCAGCCTTCAATAAGAAAAAAAAATAAAAAAAGTTATGGACCTAGCGAGTGACATTTGACACGGCATCTACGTACTACCACCACTGAAAAACTGGATTTCGCCGAATGCCTGAGACTTTACCGAGTGTTTTTTATCGGGGCACTCGGCAAAGCAATATTTTGTCGAGTGCCGCACTCGGCAAAATAAAGCACTCGGCAAAGGTGGCTTTGCCGAGTGCCAGGCACTCAGTAAAGCCTGGCTCTCGGCAAAACTGGGCTTTGCTGAGTGCCGCGGCACTCGTCAAAGATCCCATTCGGCAAAAGGTGGCCGGTCCGTGACGGTGGCCACCTGCCGTCAGATTTGACCGAGTGCCTAACGGCCGGCACTCGGCATTTTTTTTTTATTTTTAAAAACATATTTTGCCGAGTGCCAGCCCATGGCACTCGGCAAATTTTTTTTATTTTTTAAAACTTATTTTGCCGAGAGCCAGACCTAGCCACTCGGTAATTTTTTTTATTTTTTAAAAACATATTTTGCCGAGTGTAAGCCTTGGGCACTCGGCAAAATTTTTTTTTAATTTTTTAAAACTTATTTTGCCGAGTGCCAGCGTCAGGCACTCGACAATTTTTTTTATTTTTGAAAATCATATTTGGCCGAGTGCCTCATGGGCCGGCACTCGGCAAATCCCACTTTGCCGAGTGCCCCCATGGCACTCGGCAAAATATATATTTTTTTTGGGCCCAAATTTTTTTCTGGGGCCTTGTGATAGTATTTCAAACTCTATTTTAAAATTTGGGGCAATTTTAACTTTTTTGATACATTTCATTAGTTTATTTCGTTTCGTCGAATTTTTCGGGATATTTTAAATTTGAACTGCAGGTACATGGAATAATGGACTTTGGTCATCCAAAAATTGATACTCATGGACATACAAAAACTGGGCACTAAAAGCTCACCGGCCCAACCCCCGCGTGGCCCAACCCTAAGTCACGCCCCCAGCCACCTGCTCGCTCCCCCACGCCCACCCCAGCCGCCGCCGTGCCCACTCCAGCCGCCGCCGTGCCCTCGCCGGCGAATCGCCGCCGCCGACGAGCCCCGCCCTTGCACCCGTCGCCAGCCGCGCCTGCCGTGCCCACCCCCATCGCTGGCCATGCCCCGCCCCCAGCCGCCGGCCGCACCCCGCCCCGGCAGCTCCCCGTAGCCCGGCCCCCCTCACCTCGGCCACCCAGAGGTGGCTGGCTGGTGCCGGTCGGCCATTTCTAGCAGCGGCGGCCGTGTCCCGACCGTCCCTTCCCTAGCCACGCCGCCCGTAGGAGCAGGGGAGGTAGGAGGAGCAAGGGAGGAGGGAGAGAAGGGAAGGGGAGAAGAGGAGGAAGAAGGGAGAAGGGAGGAGGAAGAAGGAAGAAGGAAGAAGGAAGAAGGAAGAAGGGAGGGAGGAGACGGGAGGAGGAAGAAGGAGAAGGGAGGTGGAGAGGAGAAGGGAGGAGGAGCACCGACCGCTGTCCACGCCTCGTTAGCGGCGGTGCCGTGCCCTCGGCGCCCCGCTCTCGACTCCGCCCACCGTCGACAAGCACACTAGGTTCGTCCTTCCCTTTCTATTCAAATCGTGCAACGGATGTCAGCCATCGAGCCCTTGTTAGTAGTAATAGTTGTTGTATGTGGTTTTCGACCATCGAGCCGTTGTTTGTGGATGTTGGCCTTCGTGCCGATCTTTTTTGCAGGTTTTTGAAACCTCCCCGTGTAGGGAAGGTTCTGCTGAAATTTTCAATTGTCACTAATGTATTGCCTTTTTATGCAGGAGGAGGCCCCGGCGGAGGGACCTCGGTGACCCCGATTGTCTTCGTCAGCGTTGCGGGTCTACCTGCACCGTGTCGCGGCGTCACTGCACCGACTTGCCATAGCCCCGCTAGCCTAACCTCACCGACACCCTAGGTATAACCCCTCTATCCGTATCATGGTCTTAGGTCGTTGATCCAAGTTAGGCGTCTCCCGTCCGAAAGAGATACGGTCGGAGTTATGCAGGTCTTTGCATATCTGCAAGCGTTTCTATTTCGGATTGTCCATGTTTTTTGGACAGCCCATGGATGCGTAGATGGGTTAGTTTCCATGGTCCGCTCTGGTCCGAGATGGTGTTTCGGCATCACCCCCCTGTTGTTCCCCAGATACACACTCTCCCTTGCTGGACGTGTATCGGGAGAACAGCGAGGAGGTGCTGCCAAAATTCTGTCTCGGATAGGAGCGGAGCATGAAAACTAACCACATCTATGGATCCACGGGTGGGATTAGGACCTATCCTCACCTATTAGAGAGTAGGGACACCGCGTAGATGCAATTGATGGTGACTCATATGTGCTAATACGTCTGTTAAAGGATGGAGGACCGTGAGTGGATGTACACGCTCTGGAGAGATGAGCACGATTACGACTTGCTGTTTATAGTCAAGGTCGAAGAATTCTTACAGCATGCATTTGGTGAGAGTGTTGGAGGCCATTCTCTAGTGGTTTGTCCGTGCAGCGGTTGTGACAACAGAAGAAGGAAAGATAGGTTAACCATGGGTAAACATATTGTGAAGTTTGGATTTACTCCGGGCTACCACCGGTGGATCCACCATGGTGAAGCCGATCGTATCAGGGAGGAGGTGGTGAGACCACGGCTCGAGGCTTTCGATGATGATGCCGGGGTAGCAGACATCCTGGATGACACGCACCAAGCTCAGTTCGCTGAAGGACGTGACAATGAGGAGATGGAGGCTGCCGTAGATGCCTTCTACCTGATGTTGGACTCGACATAGAGACCCCTTCACGATTATACTAATGTTTTTCAGCTGGATGCCATTGGTCGCGTAATTGGGTTGAAGGCCGAGTTAAACCTAAGTCGAGAAGGCTTCGACAAGATGGTGGCCGTGTGGAGCGATATGCTACCGAAGACACACATTATGTCGAAGAACTTGTACGAGTCAGAGAAGCTCCTTCTTGCACTTAAGATGCCGTATGACAAGATACATGTGTGTCCGAAGGGGTGCGTCCTATTTAGGAAAGAACACGTGGATGTAAAGTACTGCCCAAAGTGTAAATCCTCCAGGTACGTGGAGGTAGACTCAGGCGATGGCTAAAGAGGAAGCTTAAGATCCCCATGAGAGTCCTACGGCACCTTCCGTTCCTGCCAAGGCTCCAACTGCTATTCATGACCAAGGAATCCGCGAAACAGATGACATGGCACAAAAATGACACACGGTACAATCCTAAGAAGATGGTACATCTATCCGATGCTGATGCATGGAAGTACTTCAATTCATGGCATCCTCTCAAAGCAGAGGAGGCTCATAATGTACGTGTCGCACTAGCAACAGATGGGTTCAATCCATATGGCATGATGGCTGCACCATACACATGTTGGCCCGTGTTCGTCATCCCCCTGAATCTCCTCCCCCCCGATGTCTCCTTTCAACGGCATACCATGTTCCTGTCGTTGATAATCCCTGGACACCCGGAGAGTAATATGGGTGTCTTCATGGAGCCTGTGATAGATGAGTTGATCGATGCTTGGGTCAAAGGGGTGTGGACATACGACTGAGCTACGAAGACTAGCTTCAAAATGCACGTCTAGTACCACTACTCCCTGCACGACTTCCTGGTGTAAGGGTTAATGTGCGCCTGGTGTGTTCAGGGGAAGTTCCCATGCCCAATATGCAAGGAAGCTGTGAGGTTCATATGGTTGAAGAAGGGTGGCAAGTATTCATCGTTCGATAAATATCGTCAATTCCTCCCTCTTGACCATATATTCAGAGAAGATGTCAAGAGCTTTACGAAAGATGTCAAAGTGACGGACCCTATACTCCAACACTATCGCGGGTCGACAAACTTCAGGTAATTCCGGTTTCACTCGTCGTACATTGAACGTTACACACATTGATTAGATTTGCAATACTGAAACATGTGATTGAAACACTGCAGGCCGAGCTGGCAAAGACAAGGGAGACGCAAGCGCACCTAACCGCAGAGCTGGAGGCCACGAAGAAGCAGATGGTGGACATGTATCAGATCATGCAAACCATCGGGCAAAGCATTGGGTGTCCAAGTGCATCTGCCAGCTCCAGCTTCGGTTCGACACTTCACTCCTGTGAGTATGAAAGTTTCATGCATTCGTGCCGTTGGGATTGTCGGCCTTCGTGCCATTGGGATTGTCGGCCTTCGTGCCGTTAGGATTGTCGGCCTTCGTGCCGTTGTGATTGTCGGCCTTCGTGCCGTTGTTTCTTGCAGGTTGGAAACCTCCCCGTGCAAGAGAGGTGCTGCCGAAATTTTCAATTTTGAGTCTAACACATGCAATCTCTTCTCTTTTGTGCAGCCTCCGTCGGCGGGTTCAAACAATCCCGCTACCGTGTCACCGGTGGCTGATCGCGTCAACCCTTCGCCGCAGTCCGGTCTTTCACCGCACTCCGGGGGGGCATACCTGCAGTCTCCGTCGCCGCAGTAGGGATGTTGAACTTTGTGATGTTGAACTTGTAATAATAAACTTGTGATGTTGAACTTTGGTGCATTTGTGATGGATTTTCGATGAATTTATTAAATATGCGTGTGCTTGTGATATATAATGTATGTTGGTGATATAGATGTGATGATTGATGTGTGTGTGTGTCTATATATATATATATATATATATATATATATATATATATATATATATATATTGTCTGTTACAATGGAACGTAAAAAAAATTACAATTCTCGGGGTCTTTGCCGAGTGCCATGGGCAAGGCACTCGGCAAAGATTTTTCAAAAAAAAATATAATTTCTTTGTTGAGTGTCTTGCCGCGGCACTCGGCGAAGTATTTTTTTTAAAAAAAATAAAAAATTCTTTATCGAGTGCCTAAACAGGGGCACTCGGCAAAGAAATTATTTAAAAAAAATAAAAAAAAAACTTTGCCGAGTGCCTGGGGAGAGGCACTCGGCAAAGTAATTTTTAAAAAAAAATAAAAAAAAACTTTGCCAAGTGCCTGGGCAGGGGCACTCGGCAAAGTACTTTTTTAAAAAAATAATAAAAAAAACTTTGCCGAGTGCCTGGGCTGGGGCATTCGGCAAAGTAATTTTTTTTAAAAAATAAAAATTCCTTTTTGCCGAGTGCTGGGTCGGGCACTCGGCAAAATAACCGTTAACAGCCGGCGACGCAACGGCCGAAAATATTTTGCCGAGTGCCGCCCCAAGCACTCGGTAATTTTTTTTTTATTTTACCGAGTGCCCGGATAAAAAGCACTCGGCAAAGACTCTTTGCCGAGAAAAATTTTGCCAAGCGGACTTTGCCGAATGCTATACTCGGCAAAGAGCCCTTTGCACTCCGAGTGTAAAGGGCTCTTTGCCGAATGTAAAAACTCTCAGCAAAGCCGCGGCCTCTAGTAGTGTACCAGTCTACCACACGCCCCGAAGTGCAAAGGGCTCTTTGCCGAATGTAAAAACCCTCAGCAAAGCCGCGGCCTCTAGTAGTGTACCAGTCTACCACACGCCCCTTCTCTCTGTCCAAGCTTGCACTAGATCTCCAAAACAAAATCTTAAAAGAAATATATATGGTACGTTTACGTACGGTATACCATCTTGAGTACAAACACGTTTGTTGCTGTTCCGTTGCCGCTGAATTGCAGGTGGCAACAACTATGCTCACAGGAACACAGGATATAAAGGCCACAATATGATATCCATGTGGAAAATCATGGCGCAAATCGATCTGGCAGCAGTAACGCACCGCCGTCTCCCTGCTGCTACACCCTAATCCAAATATCCAATGAATGCATGCTTGCACTCAGTGGGTCACACTCACACAGCGTTTGAGACAAGAGGGAAAGTGGGGCACTACAAACATTTGATTTGATCTCTCTCGAGAAAGTCTATCATGTCCCTGTTCTATACTTCTATAGTCTATGAGGTCTGTCAACTGACGTACACTTCATTCTTGATTGCCTGAAGATCGAAGACCGTAGTCTTTGCGAATGCGTAAAAAGGAAGTGATTGCAGACGAATATATATATATTATACACACCCACACAAACATCTGATAATTAATCCAATAAAGAACAAACCATCATTTCACGTCTTTTGAATTTGATGTGACTATCGCCAACTATATATAGCGCTATTGAAAAAATTGTCTTTCACTGTAAAAAATTCAGTACTAGCTAGCTCCTGTCTGAACTCTGGATGGACTTGTATATACATCCTCTCAGGAACTAATCCTAGTTCGTTCTACCACTCAAAATTGACTACGACTGCAGAAGCTGCCAATTCATCTAGCATACTGGTGCAAGTGCAATCGTGAGCAGAGAGTTAAAACGACTATACAAATTAAACAAGATTAAGCTATAACTGTACCGCTGATTTGCGAAGCGCAGACGCTGTGCCGGGCAGGAGCTGCAACCGTGAGCAGGAGGGAGCAGCAGGCAGCGAGAAGAGGAAGCAACGCCATGGCGTTCCCTATCCAGAGTCGCCCGAGCTGAAAGCTTCCTCTTGAGGCCGTGCGGTGAGGAGTGAGGAGTGAGGAGTGAGGACTGAGGACAGGCCAATCATCGCCCTTTTATATAAGAGAAAGGTTCTGTATCATGTTTGAGTGTATGTGGGAATCTCGACGGTAGCTTTCATCGCTCTAATTTACTGGTCACTTGGTCTGGCCAAACGATTTAATATAGTGATTTGGTGAGAAGGTCAATCATGTCAGTTAGTAGTTACAGGATATATACACAGTAGCCAAAGCCTCATTTTTTGGGATTTTGAACTAATTATTGGGAGCAGAGGATGAGAATAAGATTTGGATAAATATATGTATGTATATACTCCTACCAACTGGATTAATAGCAAGAAAACTGCCATCTTACCAACCACATGACGCGTAGCGGGTACCATGGAAGGTAACCTTCATGTGTCACAAATAAAGGACGTCCGTGGGCTTGCTTCACTAGTAAAAAAAAAAAAAAAGCTTCTATTTCCGGCCGCCAACCCCTTTATTCCTGGTTACGCAGCCGGAAATAGGAGTTCGGGAATAAAGAGTTAGTAGCCGGGAATAGCAGTGGACATTTAGTCCTGGTTGGTGATACCAACCGGGACTAAAAAGGTAGCCACGTCAGCGCCTGGGCTGACCCCTTTATTTCTGGTTGGTATTACCAACCGGGACTAAAGGGTCTTTTTTTTTCTTTTCCTGCTTATTTCAATTGATGATTCTTTTTTGTTTTAATTTGGTTTTCGAATACGCATTATTCGCTGCAAAGTAATATACGTATACGCGCGCGTACTGTAAAGTTTTCGCTCGATCAATGCACGCAAGCAACACAAGTAAAAGTAAACTAAAACATAATATTATATTTCATCGTCACATGTAAAGTTTGCATTAATTGTACATTTCATCATCACATGTTCTTTGGATCAATATAAAATTTGGCTTTCATCATCACATATTTGGGTCATAGTAAAACTCGCCGCCAGGAGTTAAGACCTGATCATTCAGAAATCCACCTATTGTCTCTTGGATTGCTTTGAGATGGTGTGTGTCCAGGGTTTTTTCCTTCAACCAACGAGTCTTCAATTTGAGATATGAGATAAAGAAAAAATATATTAGTATATATATATATGTATCAAGAATAATGATAAATAAATTGTATCTATCATGAATATATATATATATATATATATATATATATATATATATATATATATATATATATATGTATGTATGTATGAAGAATATATATATATATATATATATATATATATATATATATATATATATGTGTGTACACTTACCCTTTTTTCTCTAGACTAGTTCTTTTTTAGCACTCTTATGAACTCGCAAACATAGTATCCACAGAGATTGGTCCCCTGGGGCTGCAGCAGAACCCACTTTATGAGAAAAAGATTCGTCATCATCCGAGCATAGGGAAATTGAACTAAGGTAAGTATCTTACTTTGTATAGCACTACTTTCAGTGGCACTTTGTGTTTCATATGGTATTCCTGACATACCTTTTCCCAACAACTACCAAATAACATAAAAAATATTTGGACCATTAATTTGCATGCAGAGAGACTGGAATAGTTTTGCTAGTGAGACTACAATTACCTCTGAATAATATCTATCGTCTCTTGGAACTCTTTTTGCTCTTTTCTCATCGAGTCAGATGCCTAGAAGACCTTTCTCCAGATCGAGTTCCATCAATATCCAGTGTTCACTGCCATGTCCATTAACACTCATTAATTAGCTCACAGGTACAGTGAACATATATATATGGATACACGATCGTCGACATTATGAACACTTACCTGAAGTTGTAGGGGAAGAGTATACATTTCTTGTCACCTTGCTTCTCTAAGAACATCTTGATATTGGCCTCTATTTCTGCTTTCCATGTTGGTTGGGGTTTAGGGTTTTTTAATACGATATGTGGATCAATGAAACCAATATCAGTACAACCTCTCTTTTTGCACTCTCCCATCTCAAACATGCATCATATATATAGAGTGAGGATAATACACACAGACATGTACGTATGTAGCAACTTATTATTAATTAGTAGAAAGAATCACTTACAGACAATAGCAACTGATGAGAGTCTTGTCGAGAGAGTTCTGGTGGACTAGTTGGTGTAATTCAGCAAACTCAATGTACATAACGTCATCACCACGGAATCAATGGTCGTCTTTGATTCTGACAGAAATATAGAACTCTTTCCGGTGACACGCGTCGAGGTACAAGGTGTTTAGCTTGAACAATTGTGTACCCAGTTCATTGATGGTCTTAGGATTCCATAGACTCCTGCCATGCTCATATTTCTGCCATTCATCCGCTACCGGCGCACTTTCGAAGAGGAAATCACCAAGGTCGATACCTCTCATAGCATAAAAGTTAGCAAGTTCCGCCATATCCACTTCTTTATCAGCAGGTATTTCCATCATATCCAGCATATCTATGTTTAAACCATATTCATTAGCAATAACTAGAGGAGGGACTGATTGCAATTCTTGTTCTCCGAGTTGTGCAACAGTTTTTCCTGCTTTAGCAGCTTTCTTGATTATCTTGCTAAGAGTGCGATCAAAGTCTGATGGTGGCGAGGGCTTACGAGCTTGCCGCCTCTTTTTTTTGCTCAGCTTCCACCATCCGCCTTAGTTTAGCTGGAGGTAGGTGGAAGTGCTTCTGCTCCTGCTGCTTCCTCTTCCCTGTGCCTGAGAAGAATGCTTCGACATTTTTTTAACCGCATCATCTAACTCCTCTTTACTCATTTCACTAGGCAATTTCTATGGAATTGGCCTTGGTTTCATGGGGGCCTTCTTGGTCGTCTTCGCCGGCGGGGCAGATGGCTTATTTGTTTGCAGTTGTCTTCCCTGGTTCATGGGAGGAGGTGGGGGAACAGGCGTTGGAGACCTTCGAGGCGGCATTGGGGAACACCTTGGAGGCGGTGCCAGTGGTAGTGGAGACCATCTTGGAGATGGTGGGGATGCAGCCGTGTCTTCTACCCCATCGTAACCGCCACCCGGAGCACTATGCTGGTCTGGTGATTGTACTATTGGACTTAGGTTGGGGGAGGCCCTGCTGTATGCGTATAGAAGATAATGAGTCAATTGTTATTTAAGAGGCAATATAAAATTAATAAAAAAATTGTTTCGTTCACTTTCATCCGTACCTATTGTGCGGCAACGGCTTCCCGGAAATATTGATGTAGCGCTTGCGTCATGCAATGAATGACTTCTCTGCTTCTCCCACGGTCTTCTCCCCATCACCTCCATGAATGTAAAGAGGCACATCGCTAAAACCTTCAATAGCTTTATCCACCAAGATGGTAGCATATCCAGCTAGTACTACTGCCCCATGGATTCTTGGTGTCTTGGTACAGTCGATAGGGTTTACAACACCAATAGCCACCTTCACTGTGCCATTATCTTTTGGAATGTGCAGCTCACATGATGTAAAAGGTTCAGTGACGTCATCCACGGGGAAGCGCAGCTCTACATCTTTTATGGCATCAGGCAGCTCCGTAGAAGCACAACTGCTTCTCAACTGATCAGAGCTAATGTTGATTCCTGGAGCTGTTGTAATCCCATGGGCACTCAATTGTATTTGCACTTGCCTTGCGACTTCCTCTTGCATTTTTTTCTTGCATTTCTTTTTCTCGCCTTTGTGATTCAAGCACCGCTTCCCGTGACTCAATAACATATTGCTGCAAGATGCGGATCCTCTCTGCCTCCTCATCCTTCCGTCTCTGGCAGCTTCTGTATGAATCGATCCATTCAGGGAAACCTTGCACCCACGGAACGACCCCTTTGCCTCTAGTTTGTCCATAATGCTCAGTAGTCCCGATGGAATATGTTAGTTCATCTTTCTCTCTGTTGGGCTAGAATAGTCCACTATCTCTAGCTTTTAGAATTTGAATCAACCTTTCTGTTGCTCTTTTGAGTTTTGTGCCATGGATGAGCTTCCCGGTGACTGGGTCCAATCCTCCCCCATGACCTAAAAACCAACGCTTTGTGCATTCAGGCCACGGTGCTGATTCAGGTACGACCCCCTTGGCAATAAGGTCTGCTTCCATTTTTTGCCACTTGAGAACGGAAGTCGCATAGCCACATGATCCAATGTTATGGTGGTATTGCTTTTGTTTGGAATTCTCTTGGTTCCTTCTCGCCCGTTCCGCACCCTCTTCTGATGTCTTGTACTATACAAATTTCTCCCAGTAGGGCCTTGCCTTCACGATTGGGCCCTTATCATTCCAATTTGGAGTCTTGTTCTTCTTGACGTATGATTTGTACAGCTGCTTCTTCCAAGATTGGAATTGGGTGGCCATCTTCTTCATTGTCTAGTGCCTAACTCACTCTGTCAACCTTTCATGGGTGATGTCTTCATGATAATCATCTGTTTGGAGCGTGAAATGTGCAAGAACATCTTGCCAAATCAGATCCTTCTCCTTATCAGAGACATAACTAATATGAGGAGCATTGTTATTTTTTTCCATTCACGGGCATTGATCGGGAGCTTGTCCTTTACAAGGTACCCACAGTGGTACATGAATTTCTATGCATATTGTCCTAGTGGTTCGCTTGTAGCCACATTGAATTCTGAGATGATGTAGCGGCCTTCCAACGGCTTTTTGGCCCCTCGAACATTCTTTGTGTTCCCCGTCGTCATCGTCTATCCAGACGGCTATGTACGCATAGAAACACAAAAAGTATTATAAAACGAAGGTCGATCCAGTGGGCTACATGTATGCATAATAAATAAATGAGAGCTAGATATTGAGAAATATATACCTCACCGGAATTATCTTCATGAACAACTTCCTCAACAATATGATCGAGATTCAAGTATTGACTCCCGTCGTCTTCCTGCTGGTCATTATCAACATCGGCACAATGTTCAGTGTCGGCGTTGATAATATCCATCATTTCCGCCTCCAGGTCATCGTCTCTCGAGTCGGCCATAGAGAGCCTAAACAATTATAAAACAATAATTATGCAATTAGGGTTTCATAGACATTTCATACACATTTCATAGATATATAATTTTTTTCATACTCCACAATAGATTTTTTCCTAAGTAAAAATTACACATGTCATATATATAATTTTAATGGATTACATATATATAGGGTGGTTTAGGGTTTGGCCATATAATTTCATACACATTTCATAGATATAAATATAAATTTATACATTTCATATATATATAACCCATTATTATAATTTCATACATATAAAATGAAATTTAATTAGTATTATACTTGTAAATTTATACATTTCATACATATAATTTCATACATATAAAATGAAATTTAGTATTATATAACATTATATATAACATAAATTTATACATTTCATACATATAATTTCATATACTTCCATATACATTTCATATATATAAAAAATAAAATTTATAAATAATTATATACTTATTGATGGCCGGGGGCGGTGGTGCCTGCGTGGGGCGGCCGGCCAGCGTCGGTGGCCGGGGAGGCGAGCGCGGGCGTCGCGTGGAGTGTGCCCGCGGGGGCCACCGTCGGTGGGGAGGCCGGTGGCGCGTGGAGGCCGGCGTGGGCCGCGGCGAGAGGCGACGCGCACGGGGCGTCGTGCAGATGCTGGCGAGAGGCGGCGCGCGGGCGTCGTGGAGTGCCCGCGGGGGGCGTCGGTGGGCGCGCGCCGGCGTCGTGGAGTGCCTGCGGGGGGCGTCGTCGGTGGGGAGGCCGGTGGCGCATGTAGGCCGGCGTGGGGGCCACGGCGAGAGGCGGCGCGCGTGGGGCGTCGTCTCAGGGGCTCCTCCGGTGACGAGCGCGGTGTCGGGGGCTCCTCTGGCGAGGAGGGCGGCGTCGGGGTGGCTGGGATCCACGATCTGGTGACGGGGAGCCGAATCGGCGGCGGTTGGCGGCGGCACGGCTCGCTGATGACGATGAAGTCGAAGACGACAAGTGAGAGGAGGAAGAGAAGGGAGCTGGCATATATAGGAGAGGGACCTTTAGTCCCGGCTCCTAACACTGCCCGGGACTAAAGGTCACCTTTAGTCCTGGCTCCAACCACCACCCGGGACTAAAGGTCCACCTTTAGTCCCGGCTCCAATAATCAGCCAGGACTAAAGGTCCTTTAGTCCTGGCTCCAACCACTAGTCGGGACTAAAGGTAATTTTTGGCGGGCCGCCAAATGCAGCCCACCTTTCGTTCCGGGCCGTGATCGAAGCCAGGACTAAAGGGGGCTAGAAATTCACTTCGCGCCAGTTTTTTGGTTGGTTAGTGTATTATATATATTTCTTTTTATTTAAATGTTAAATTCTTATTATTTGCTTAGTAAATTAAATACTAGGCATAATATTGCTTTTAAAAAGTAATAAAATTTATTTTGATTTACCGCACAGAAGAAAAATATGTGACCTAAACTATTATCTTTTTAATTATAAATATTGAACATAATGCAACTAATAATCACTATTTTTGTTAATGCAAAAATATAGACTTTAATTAAAATCATAAAATCTATTGGTTTTTGACACGAAATTTGTTTTCACATCATTTTAACGTAAATCTTTAAGTTCTTCATCAATAATTGTATAATTAATCGGTGAATTCGCGTGAAAATTCAATTAAAGTGCAAAAAGCACCAAACCAGCTCAGAAAAATCTCAAACTTGGCGGTGGCCTCACACAGGGCATTTGCAGTCTTGAGAAAAAGTTTGAGCCCGATCCGGCACTGGAAAGCACATGGACCTCAGAATCCTAGAGAACCTAGGTGTATAGATAGGGTTCGACGAAAGGTTCTATATACCTCTGTGAAGCACGTCGACTCCGCCTATGTCGAAATGGCTTGAAATTTTTTTGGCAGTCATTTACCCCCAAAATATGGGCCCACACAAGATCTTAGGTGTTTTTGATAAATATTTTTATTATTATATTTTTCTTTGTGCCGCGTGAGACGAAATACGGTGAATTATAGATTGAAAACACTAGAATTTTGCGTTGACCTCCACAGAGATTTGTCACCTAGGGTACAAGAGACCATTTGGTAAAGTTTGGCACCATTCTGGATCTTTTTGGGGTAGACTCAGTTCAACGTATAATTAATCGGTGAATTCGCACGGAAATTCAATTAAAGTGCAAAAAGCACCAAACTAGCTCAGAAAAATCTCAAACTTGGCTGTGGCCCCACACAGGGCATTTTCATTCTTAAGAAAAAGTTTGAGACCAATTCGGCACTGGAAAGCACATGAACCTCAGAATCCCAGAGAACCTAGTTGTATAGATAGGGTTCGACGAAAGGTTCTATATACCTCTGTGAAGCACGTCGACTCCGCCTATGTCGAAATAGCTTGAAATTTTTTTAGCAGTCATTTACCCTCAAAATATGGGCCCACACAAGATCTTAGGTTTTTCTGATAATTATTTTTATTATTACATTTTTCTTTGTGCCGCGTGAGATGAAATATGGTGAATTATAGATTGAAAACACTAGAATTTTGCGTCGACCTCCATAGAGATTTGTCACCTAGGGCACAAGAGACCATTTGGCAAAGTTTGGCACCATTCTAGATCTTTTCGGGGGTAGACTTAGTTCAACGTATAATTAATTGGTGAATTCACGTGGAAATTCAATTAAAGTGCAAAAAGCACCAAACCAGCTTAGAAAAATCTCAAACTTGGCAGTGGCCTCACACAGGGCATTTGCAGACTTGAGAAAAAGTTTGAGACCAATCCAGCATTGGAAAGCATATGGACCTCAGAATCCCAGAGAACCTAGGTGTATAGATAGGGTTCGACGAAAGGTTCTATATACCTCTGTGAAGCACGTCGACTCTGCCTATGTCGAAATGGCTTGAAATTTTTGTGGCAGTCATTTACCCCCAAAATATGGGTCCACACAAGATCTTAGGTTTTTCTGATAATTATTTTTATTATTACATTTTTCTTTGTGCTGCGTGAGATGAAATACGGTGAATTATATATTGAAAACACTAGAATTTTGCGTCGACCTCCATAGAGATTTGTCACCTAGGGCAGAAGAGACCATTTGTCAAAGTTTGGCACCATTCTGGATCTTTTCGGGGGTAGACTCAGTTCAACGTATAATTAATTGGTGAATTCGCGTGGAAATTCAAATAAAGTGCAAAAAGCACCAAACCAGCTCAGAAAAATCTCAAACTTGGCGGTGGCCCCACACAGGGCATTTGCGGTCTTGAGAAAAAGTTTGAGACCAATCCAGCACTGGAAAGCATATGGACCTCAGAATCCCAGAGAACCTAGGTGTATAGATAGGGTTCGACGAAAGGTTCTATATACCTCTGTGAAGCACGTCGACTCCGCCTATGTCGAAATGGCTTAGAAATTTTTGTTGGCAGTCATTTACTCCCAAAATATGGGCCCACACAAGATCTTAGGTTTTTCTGATAATTATTTTTATTATTACATTTTTCTTTGTGCCGCGTGAGATGAAAAACGGTGAATTATAGATTGAAAACACTAGAATTTTGCGTCGAAATACGGTAAAATAAAACTTAAAAACTTATTTGTGAAAATTATAATTTTCCCCAAAAATCTAAAACTATTTTTTCAACAAAAGACTCTAAAAATCAAAGTATACTTAAGAAAAGAATATAAATGAAACTAATAAACTAAAATTATTTGTTTTTTAATAACTACTGACGGAAGTTTTATTCCCGGTTAGAGGTTATAACCAGGAATAAAGAGCAATATTTATTTCCGTCTAAAGCCTTCAGCCGGGACTAAACATTTAGTCCCGGTTAGTGGCTCTAGCCGGGACTAAATGTCGATCTTTAGTCCCGGTTATAGCCTCGAACCGGGACTAAAGGTTTGCCTGCCGAGCCAGCAGTGTTGGGTAACAACCTTTACTCCTGGCTCGAGGGTATAGCCGGGATTAAATCTCCTTCACTCCCGGGTTCAAAAAAATGCCGGGAGTAACTCCGAAAATGGTGCCGAAACAAAATGTCTGTTTTCTACTAGTGCTTGCACAAGAGGACCAGTGTTGGCTATGCTCGAACTTGTGCTGCATTGGGATACAGTGCTCTTCAAATGCACGATTCTAGAAAATTTGGAATAGAGAAAACATAGAAACAATATGTCCTAGTATTTTTAATCTGATGAATTGAGAAGCACATAAGACGGTGAGATTAAATGGTTGAAATGCACAAATTTAAAGTATATTTCGCTGAGGGAATATTTTTTATTCATTTTAAAATCGTTACGTCGAGATGATACAAAGATTTTGAAACATTCCTAGTCTCTGTGTTAGCAGGATACACATAGCCATACGAAAGATTTTCAAAAAAAAAAGTTTAGACACACTAATAACTTCTTAATCCGAAGACTAGACTACCATCCACATGTTTTGGTATAAAACTACATGGCCACCCATGTCAATAGTTGAGTGCAACCAAAACATGTAATATTGGCTTACGTGGAATAGCCCATATACAAAGCCAATATATAGCTGAGTAGATAACCAGTAAAGAAAAAGAATTATGTGTATCTTTTTAAAAAAATCAGGTTGTAGTACATAACCAACGCAATTAACATGTAGCTACTGCTCGTAGCAAAGATAATGATTTTACTTCTATACTAAGACCGCAGAGCGAAGACCTAAACATGCTTAATACACTATGCGGTTTAGACAAACCTGAAGTCGTCTAAATATAAGACCAGACATCATGAGTAGTATGACACTTAAAGACAAGTGCTTAATTATCTCATTTTTGTTAAAAAAAACAACATTTTTGTTTTCTTGCCAAATACAGACCATACAATGCGAGCAATATGACACTTAAAGAACAACGCTTAATTGTCTCATCTTTGTTAAATAGAACAACACTATTTGTTGCCTTGTCAATTACGTTTAGCTGTCTTTGGTTAACACTACGCCCCTATGCATGTACCACTGAAAGAATTTGATCTTCAATGGAGGTTTTAATTTACACAAACATTTGTTAATATTAAAGACATCGTTATGGATCATTGCCACGTAATGGGATTTGACTCTGAGAACTGTCCATTACTATGTAAGTTGTTCCTTGCTTAACAAAATATTCATGGTGTACGGAAGTAAATTGTTCCAAGACACTAATTTGTGTCCAATTAGATCTCTTTGCCAGGATAGTGTAGGTGGTGTGGTGCTCTACATTTCTGCTACAATAACTTGTTTGTGAAAGGCTTATGTTATAAAGATAAGGATATTGTTGACACAAAGTTGTCTATCCCAACCACCTATCTTTCCATAATCTTACTTGCGATCCGTTCTGAATTATGAAGGTCCCAAAACAGAAAAACTCTCGTTTAACCTTCATAAGGCTAGCCCAGAAATGC
The DNA here is from genome assembly GCF_019320115.1 of Miscanthus floridulus. Lineage (NCBI taxonomy): Eukaryota > Viridiplantae > Streptophyta > Magnoliopsida > Poales > Poaceae > Miscanthus > Miscanthus floridulus. The sequence continues at coordinate 54,251,982 of NC_089598.1, read as the reverse complement.
GAGTTCTCGTTCTTCCATTGACCTTGAGAAAGAGGTTTAGATCTTAAGTATTTCTTGCATAGCATTTGTTGCCAAGTACTCTTAGTTGTGAACACTTTAAAAAAACACTTGTTCCGAAGGATCGTGTTTTTTATTTCTAAATTGTGAATTCCAAGCCGACCTTGGTTTTTGAGTTGGTATAATAAGTAGTCTAATTTCTTAACAACTTCTCTTGGGGGATCGCAAAGAAGGACATCATATACATATGTAAGTTGCTAAGCACGAGTTAATCAGTGTTAGGCACCCAGGCCATCAGCTGATAGATGTTTTCCTTTCTAGCTGCTGAGTCTTTTTTCAAAACGTTCTTTTACTCTTTTTTCTATCTACATTTGAGAGCCTCCTATAAGTATAGGTTGTTGATATTTCTTATGGTTAAATGGATAACTCCGCAAGCGCACATATTATCATTATAACTCTTGATCGGGGAGTATTTCAAGTACTGTATCCTTAGAGAGCGTGTGGTTAAGATAATTGTTTGCACCACCAATCTCCTGACTCTCGAGAGGGGTAACGATAATAGGGATAGTGCGACATAGAAGAATAATTAAGATAAACAACGACTCTAGTATGAAACTAGAGGGATATAACTGTAGACACACCCACACAACAAATCACAATGACGTCATTTGCCATATTCACTGACAGTATTTTCCAAAAAAATTGAGAATCTGAAAAAATCCAAAAAGTTCAGAAGAAAAACAAAACTTGAAAAATCCAGTGGATTAGGGATAAAAAAACAAAGCATTTTCCTGAATACATTTATGGTTCCCAAATTTTGCCGAGACATTTTCGTTGGTAATCCTATTTACTTGTTTCCGTTTTGGCATAGCTCAACATCTTTGCTTTTCTCTTGCAGAAATGAGGTGGGAACTTTAGCAGTGTGCTGCATAACGCAGACATGCCGCGTGCTTTGCTAGCTCAATGGGCCGCAACCAAAGCCGAATCCTACTAGCCCAGTATGAAGCATTGGATGGGATGGAGCCCCACTTTGGGATGCTTTCACTCGTAGAGTGTAGTCACTCGAAGCCTATCCATTTTTTTCTTTTCCAGTTTTTTTTCTTATTTCTGCCAAATGCTTGTTGATCGTCTCATATCAGTAATTTTTGGTAGTCAGTTATAATCTAAGGAAACTAATGATCTATGCACTTCTCGTTACATTAGACCATCAGTTCATCTACTTTTTGTTTCCCATTTCTAGTTCGTTTCTTTTTTATATGCCATTTATTTCTTGACTGTCCAAAAAAACTACGGTTGCGAGTCAACCTAATTAGGCACTGCTGTTATGCATATATTTGTGCCTTTATGGATCTGTCTAGTATCAACTGAACATGGTACATTGACACTATTTGTCCATCTACTATGTATAGTAGTTTCCACTGCGTTGACTTAAACACTTGAAATGTTATGTGTGCCGTTGTTCTCATTTTGAATTATCAGTTTTCAATTATTACGTTCCCGATTTCTACAAATTATAGTTGCTTTTTCAGATTTCGGTTTTGTTTTTTTTGGAAAAAAAATGTGAAATCAAAAGTGGTTAGAGAGTTTTGCTGACCTTTTTCATCTCTAACGAAGGTGCTCATAGGAATAGGGTGTGCGTGCGTGCGTTCGTAGGGGTGAGTATGTGCTCGTGCATGTGAGCGTGCGTCTGTAACTAGGTCTCGCAAAAAAAAAAAATCTAGAGTCTCTAGCTCCTAAGCGTAGAAGGCACAAATGCCATCACAGTATAAGGGTGTTTCTGTTTGATGTCTGTGTTTTTTCATATTTTAATTAGCTCTGTGTATCGACCACCAGCCGGCCTAATCCTGCATTCGTTTGTGTTTAGGGCCTGTTTACTTGCACTTTATTTTGCAAAAAATTTCAAGATTCCTCGTTACATCGAATCTTTAGACGCATGCATGAAGCATTAAATATAAATAAAAAATAAAACTAATTACACAGTTTAGACGAAATTCACGAGACGAATCTTTTAAGCCTAATTAGACTATGATTGGACACTAATTGCCAAATAACAACGAAAGTGCTACGGTACCATTTCGCCAAAAATTTTGCCAACTAAACACTACCTTAGACAAATAATCACAACGGCTAACAACTCAACAGCTATCCCAAAGCTTAGGTTTACAATGTTTTGGGCACGACATACTTGTTGCACTCTCCTGTCAGTTTCGTCAGTGCATACGTACAAGACAGAGTATGCATCTCTTCCCGAGATGTGTAAAGAATCCAGCAGGTCAGATTGGTAGCTCCAGCCTGATCACAGGGCTACATCCGGCGATGTTTTGTTTCATGCGATCTTGCTTGGTTGTAATCTGTTTCTTGGTCCTCTTAATGCTTTTGGAACAATATGTGCGTCAGTGTGTCTTATATTTTGAGATAGAGGGTGTAGTAATATCGCATAACAAATCTTCTTGTATTTCACCAAAGAAAAAAAAATGTTTTTTAAGCTCGATGCGGAGTGATGGAACAAACTTTGTGCCTGTTACTAAACTGCTGACATGACGCAATGCAGCATGGGGTGTTTCTGTTTGATACCTTTGTTTTGCATCTTTTAGCTCCATCTATCCAGCCGGCCTAGTCCTGCATCCATTTGCATTTTCTTACGGCCTTTGGATATTTGTTGCTAGACACAATCACAACTGGTAAAAACTCTTTCTTTTTTTGGCACCACTTGCTGCACTCTCCTGTCAGTTTTACAGGTCAGACAGAGTATGCACTTGGTATAAAACAGAGTATTATGTATCTGTTTCCGAAATCTGTGCAGAATCCAGCAGGTCAGACTGTGGTAGCTCCACCCTGATCACAGACAGGGCTAGCTCCGGAGATATCTTCTTCCATGCGATCTTGCTTGGCTGTAATCTGTTTCTTCGTCCTCTTCATGCTTTCAGAACGATGGGTTCACTCGGAGCAGCAACACCATCATGTCATCAGCATCAGGTCACTGCTGTCTGGCACGAACTGCTCTTCGTCTTCATCATTGTCTTCTTATAATCCAGGTACCATCCTATTCTCTTACTCCACATTTACATAGTGTAAAACTTGATCATGAGTTCATTACTAAATCAATCATATGTAGCTGCTGGTGCTGGTGCTGCTGCTGCTCCTGGAACACTTCAGGTTGTCCACCGGTCGGCGGGTAAGCATGAGAGCGCCTCCGACCACGTCGCCCTTCTCCACCGCGACCAGTTCAGAGTGGAGACCATCCACCGCCAACACCTTGCCGATTCGGGCAGTGCAACCACCGCTGAGAGTGAGACGCGCCTCGGCCTCCCTTTCAGCAGCCTCGAGTACGTGGCGACCATTGGAATCGGGACGCCAGAGCGTGACCTCACCGTCGTCCTCGACACCGGTAGCGACCTCACCTGGGTGCAGTGCCAGCCGTGCTCGTCCTGCTACAGCCAGAACGAACCCATGTTCCAGCCGCGGGAATCCATCACCTACGAGGAAATCGAGTGTGCCGACCAAGAGTGCTTCATGATGTCCGTTGGCACCACGACCTGTGTGGGAACCTCCTGCATCTACAGCGTGGACTACGGCGACGATTCCTTCACCAGCGGGTACCTCGCCCGCGAGAGTATCACGCTGTCGCCGAACTCGACATCATCCGACACGCTCACGGGCGTCTTGTTCGGATGCGGCGCTCTCTGGAACGGCGGCTTTGGCGCAAGCCGAGTAGCCGGGATCCTCGGCCTGGGCCAGGGCGCGTCCTCTGTGGTTTCGCAGACAAGTGCCTTGTACAACGGCGTCTTCTCCTTCTGCCTCCCGCCACGATCGAGGGAACTCCACCGGCTACCTCGCCTTCGGCACGGCACCGTTGCAGCCCAACATCCGGTTCACGCCCCTGGTATAGAATCTGACGGCAAACCCGTCCTTCTACTCGGTGGAGCTCACGGGCATCGCCGTCGCCGGCAGGTCGCTCCCGATAGCGCCCTCCGCGTTCGATGCTGGCACGATCGTTGACTCGGGCACGGTGGTCACGCGCCTCCCGCCGGACGCGTACGCCGCCTTGCGCGCGGAGTTCAGGCGCCAGATGTGCGGCAGGTACCCCGTGGCGCCTCCGATTGGGCGGGTCCTGGACACGTGCTACGACGTGACCGGGCACGACGAGGTGGTCGTGCCCAGTGTCGCGCTGCTGTTCGGCGGGGGTGCGCGGCTGGACGTGGACGCGTCCGGAATTCTGCTCGTCGCCGACGTCTCGCAGGCCTGCCTCGCGTTCGCGCCCAACGCAGACCCGGGCAGCTTGAGCACCATCGGCAACATGCAGCAGAGGGCGCATACCATGGTGTTTGATGTTGACGGAGGGAGGGTTGACTTCGGAGCAAATGGATGCATGTAATTCTACATCGTAGGTGCTTGCCAAGAGTGTTTTGGGTGCTAAGCTGATTTCTGCATTTCATTTATTTAAGTTACCCCAAAGAAAGCAGTGTCTTCTAGTCTGTGTTTCTGAATGTTATATTCTTTTGGGAGGGGAGACTAGAAATGTTCTCTTATTTTCTTCCGAGTTAGCAGGAGATTTGGGTGGCTCGGTGCAAAATTGAAAATGATGCCCCAAGTTCGAGAAAGCAGGTTTTTTTTTTTGTTAATCATAGCAGTGAAACAATTATGCCATATCATTATTATCAATGCTCAAGATTCAAACAAAAAATCAACATGTATTAAAATTTCTAGTTGACAATTTTTTTTAATTTGAGATGGTTTATATGTCAAATATTCAATATAAGTTTTCAAATCGGATTTGAGAAGATTAACAATGTTGAATGGACACAATGTTAACATCAAAGTTGTTGTACTTGACAAGACCTACAACTTTGCAATTAACATCTTTTTCATTGGAGATCATTTTAGTTTAGAGTGCCAAATGTGTTAAGACGTGTGATTGATAACCTGTAGGATTGATTCCTTGTATGCATGATCTTGTGTCTCTCTCTAGAATAGGATGTATAGCATTGATTGTTGTTTCTTCTTGTAACACGAGACAACTTATATTAGTCGTGCTGGGGCTGTTCCCGGCTATATAAACACGCAACCATGAACCCCAACGGGTATCACATTACACTAATTTCACAAAATGTACAATATAAGATTCATAAATAAGTAGTTAAAAAAATAACATTAGTAGTATAGTCACAAGTGTTGCGTCACTCAATTGCTCAAATGGTATGGAGTAGGGCACCTGGTATGGACGCTTGAGAGAATGTTGAGGTTCAGAGTTCGAATCCTAGAAAGTGATACCCGGCAACTCCATTTTCGATTGTTCTCTATTGAAACAAATTTTGACGGTAATACCGGGTTTAATTTGGACTCGGCACTGACGTATGAATGTACTACTGACGTTCGGACGAGTTTATTAGGGACCCCTGTAGTGATGCATGAATTTGTAATACTGACATCCGGGCAAGTTAAGGGATCATTTGTGACGTATGAATCACTGCTACTGACGTCCGGTCAAGTTTAGGGAACTCTTTAAGGCCTTGTGTTATGTGGCTGCTAGGGTTGAGGGGGTTGAGTTGGGCCTTTGCCCACGGCCAAGAGGGAAGGTTTTTCCTTCTAATTCTTGCTTGATTAGATTGTTATATCTCCTCTCCTTATATGAGGTTTACTTGACTCCCAAGCAAGGGTTACTTGACCTTTAAGCAAGTGACCCTTGTCTCTAATTAACCCTAACACTAACGAGCTATCCAGCTAGCCCAAGGCCAATAGGCCCCTGACGCACTCTAACCCAGCTATTGGCGATGACTAATGATCAAATCCGACCGCCAATTACTATCCAAAACGGGAGAAATAAACAAAATTTCAACACATATGCTTTTACTATTGACATAGTTCCACTTGTATCGGAAGAAATATGTTTTGCAGGACATACATTTGAATACAAGTGGAAAACAAAGAAAAAGGCGCAATTCAGAAAGTGTAATGCAGAAATGAGCAAAGGAATAAAAGGAGAAAGCCCACCTACATGCCAAACCTGGGTCGCACACCGACGTGGAGGCAACCCAGGCCCAGCCAGAAGCCACCAGAGCAAGGTGGTGGCGAGCAGAGTAGGCCAGGCACCGCCCCCAACCCGTCAAGGCCCCACTTCGCTCTGGCGGTTGCATGGTGGCATGCATAGGTGGTTTCCGATGGTTTCCTAATTTATCAGTGCCGAAACCAACCTCATTCTAGTATAAATATAGGGGTGGAGCTCTCTCTCACACACACAACATTTGAGCCACTACACCTGCACTTCTCTACTTGTACTCTTTTAGTTTTTAGTTACATTTGGAGCTAGCAAGAGCTATCAACAAAGGCTTGGCTCCTTGGGAGAAAAGAGAGAAAACTTAGTATGAATACAAAGAGAATTTCTTCCAAAGTCATGCTCTCATATCATAAATATAGTAGTGCATATGAACTAGACTATAGTTTTCATGTTATAATCTTGACATATGAACTAGCATATAGTTTGTATGTTATGATCTTAACATGTTCAACTTTATGCTTAACCATTCATATGACTTACATGAGTAGAAGTAGAGCTAGGTTGAAGTGGCGGTTCATTGTGCCTTCGGGTGTGCCCATGTCCTATGCTTGTCGATCCGTAGGGTCGGAGTCCCGGGGGATGTGGGTAGTTTCTGTGTAATCGGGCGTGGTGCCTGGGTACATGGGAGCAGGTGAATACATTTCCTACTCTCCGGTTGAGGGATAGGTGGTAGGTGGTCATAGCCCTGTCCGTCCCTTATAATCCCCCATGTTCGGGTAGGGTATAGGAGTCTAAATTGTCACATGAGGTTGCTGGCAGAGACTAGTACTTAGTGGACTCCCGACCTATCTTAAAATTAGTTCTAGCTTTAGTCATATAACTTGTATGATCATTAACTGTTCTTTGCATGGCTATTTTTGACCATGTCGACTCCACTTAGGAATATTCTTTTATTCTTGTTTTCCTTTTATCCTGGAGGTTGGCTCAAATGTGTGTCCACTATCCTTGAAATATCATTTGTACCCCTATCATGAACTATTGGTTTACTAGTGCAAGTATGTAATCTTGATCATATGCCATGCTAGACTCTTATACCTAACCCTTCTTTGGGAAAATATAAATAACGATACCCTAAATAGTTCCGGGTGAAATACTACAACGTTAGATCCGTACGCTTGTGGATATTTTCTGTAATTGTTAAGAACTATCATAGTTGATGTTTCTTGGCGGCATCGCTAAGGTTTACTCAATCTTAGTGATGGCAATAAGAAATACCAATAGACATTTCTAGCGCATGTTGGCGGTGCTTAACTCACATTTCTAACCGCCAACTATCATATAAAAACTGCTAAAATAAACATCAAGCTTAGACATAGGTCTTTAGAACTAACAATTTCCATAAGTTTTGGTGATTATTCATTTATAGGAGGACATATCGGGATTGTACAAAAATGAGCCTAAAGTATACAACAAATACAACATTATAAAACGTCTGACACAAGCCCAAGGGGGGAAGACCCACTTACCAGCAGAATCAGGGCCTGAAAGAGAGGAGAACAAGGACAAACCCAAATCAAATCACTTCTTCTCAGTGAAAGCACTACATAGGCCCACTCTAGAAGCCCAAAGGAGGTCACCCATCGAAGATGGGCCAATTTGGCCTCAGTTGGGGAGTGGTCGACCCTAGGGGCTGGCCAACCCCCCACTGGCTCCGTTCAGCCTAAACTTTGGTCGGTGGTCTCCCACCACCTCTCCAATGCCGGTGGAATAGGTATTCGCGGAGGAATTGGTCCAGAGAATGGCGGTTTTCCCAAGATTGGAAGGAACCAAGGGAATATGTCATGGGACATTTCCTCTCCACCTATAAAAGAGAGGCCACCCCCTCCTCATTACACACAACACACAAGACCAAGAGCACACCTCACTTGAGTTAGAGCAACACTCCAAAGGGTTTAGGCCCTAGTAGCTATCTAGAGTAGTAAGGGAGATATGTGAGGGAGAGCTCGGGAAAGCGCTGGGCTTCTCGGTGTCTCCCCAACTTGTACCTCGACGAACATCTTTACTTCAACAGGTTCTCCTGCTAAGTGAGTGTTCGTGTTTTCTATGATATAAAGTCTTTGATTAGTTAAGCTTTACTCTTACTTGTTTGTGGGTTCGTGGTCCATCCCCATGGCGGATACTCTAGTATAAGGGCCCTGATAAAGATGGATAACCCTTGCTAGCGCACTAGAGTAGTAATCGGTAGCATACACATGGTGTCTAGGCTGGTGGTTACCTTCGTTTGCCTCATTCCCCATGATTGATGAGTAGGCAGTAGGTGGTGACAGCCCTATCTGTCCCTTGTAATCCCCCATGTCTGGGTTCAATGTAGAGATACGGGCCGGCCTCGTTGGTAGACCAGGTGTGATCTATTGCCTGAAGTAAGCAAGTAGAAGTAGAGTTTATCTATCCTTATACCCTATTACCATAGGAATCCTTCTCTACCCTTTCTAACTCTACCCTTTTGTTGTCCTTGGACAAATTATCTAGAAGAGTACCTCCATTCCCTATGGAAAATACGATACCTTGAATACTTCCGGGTGAAGTGCTACAACGGTATTTCTGTGTGCTTGCAGATTATTTGTATTTGCGTTAAGAAATACCAACAAGCACTTCTGGCGCTGTTACTAGAGAATGGTTATTGTATTTTCTTCAAACATAGTTCATCCTCGTATCTTATTAAAAAACAAAAAAAATTTCTTTTACCTTTTCTATCATGAAGCCAAAATCTTTTGCAAATCCTTCCACTTCAAAGGGCGAGTTCCCTGAGCCACCTTCTAAGCCAAAGATTTCATCTAGCTATGAACTCCACCCTAGTTTTATAGCCATGGTTCGGGAACAGCCCTTCTCAGGGCATGATAATGAAAACCCTTGCCATCACCTGCTAGGGTTCGAGGAGACACGTTGATGCCTGAACATCTCAGGCATGACACAAGAAACTCTAAAATGGAAATTGTTTCCCTTTTCTCTCATATAGAAGGTGAAGCAGTGGTATACACTTGTCGTAGAAAGTATGAATGGGGACTAGGATGAACTCAAAGACAAATTTTACCTTGCAGTCTTCCCTATGTCCCGTATCGTCTCTCTACCAAGGGCAATCTTCGACTTTGAGCAGCGTGAGAAGTCTATAGGTGCAACCTAGGCTAGGTTTTCAACGTTAATACACACTAGCCTAGAGTTGTCTTTACCCGATAACATATTGCTGTGACTCTTTTGTTTGGGTACTAACATACATGCTGACCTATGCCTAGACATGACTGCCTGAGGTCATTTCACACACAAACCTATGATGGAACAAGTAAAATTCCTTGAAAATTTCATAGACAGACACACTTCTTCTATTATAAGAACCAAACCCCTCTAGACAGAAGTTATGTCGAATGTTGAGGAGTCCTCATTAGTCGAATCCAAACACGAAGCATCCTTAGATTCAACTCATGAGCCCTCACCCAAACAACGAACACCGAAGGAAACAATGCTTCATTCTTTGGAGTTCCCTATCAAATTTGAGGATTATGGCAATATCTCAAACTACTTTGGGCATGAAAAGCGTACACATCCTTCCAAGGAAGCTTCCCCCAAAGTACTATCAAAGGAATGGCTAATGGAAGTGAAACGTTCTTCCGAAGCAATTCGGGTTCATTTACCTTCCATGACCATGCCTTGCTCATTAAGGGGAACAAACATAGAAGCCCTGCACAACCCCACAGTCGAGACCAGTATCATGTCAGAATTCCTAGTGAAAAACCTCTTAGGTAACATGCCACTAGTCCTAACAAATAAACTCTTCAAAAGTCCATCAGGACTCATCTTCGAGTGTTGTGGGATTACCAAGGCCGTGCCAATCATAATAAATGAAACCGAGGTTCACCTAGATTTCCACATCTATGCCATCCTTGACTTTTATCTTCTTATAGGCTACCCTTTCGAAATACTTTTTCAAGAAAAATCTTCCCATGGGAGCCTTAACAAAGAGTTGGGGAAAATTGCTTCTGCCACTCACTCAGATATCCCAAAGGCAGAGCATCATCCCAACTATGACCCATTCGATGAGGTAAATTTGTAACCCCATTCGTTCTATCATCACCCTCGCTCAAACTTAAGCAATGTCCCTCTGGCCATCAAACTGTTATTCATGAAAGTGGTCGAGATTCAACGTTGATTCTACATGATATATCTCTTAAAAATGGAAACTTTTGTGCCATGGACACCTTGCTCAATCCTACATGCTTCTACGAGGATCCCAACCACCTTTTGATCTTCATTTCCAAACATTTTAAAAGAATGGTTGTGGATACTTTTGTTTACCATAAATATTGCAAATCTCATGGATGCAATGTGAAACTAACCTTGCAGCTTGAACGATACAATGCTAAAATGCTTGGTGATAAAGCTGGGAACTACACCACCATTGATAGCTGCAGGATGAAGTTACCAAGGTCAAACTTACCACCGTAAACAAAGCACTACCAAGAGATATCTCGGATTATCATAAAAACATATCATAAAAATAATAAAAAAACAACTTCTTCTTTAATAAAAGCAAGAACATGTTATCAAGTCAGTATGCACCTTTGGGTATTCTTGGTTGCTAACCTTTTTAGGTTGAGATCAAGAAGAACAAGGTATCTATGATGCTAAAGAACATGGGAGCTACATCAACCATATACGTCAATGTTCTTTGGTGATGGAACACACTCAAAGGGAGACCCCCGACATTACACACTTGACTTTTACACAAAAGTCCAAGTGTGGGGGAGGGTGGTGAAAATCTCACTACAAAGTTCCATCCACACGAAAGGCCATCTTGGGTCAAAAGAAAAAAATGATGATGTCAGCTCTACCTTGCTATATAAAAAAAGAGAAAATAAAAAAATGAATGACAAAAAAAGAGAAGAAGAAGAAGAGAGAGAGAAGGAGCATTCTCTTCTTCTAGACCTTTGCTATCACTAAGGCCCATGGTCCACACACACTAGTTGCATGTGTGGCCTAGTCTTGTTGATAACCTAAGGTGGACCATATGCAAAAAGCCGTGCAACAGCTTCAAAGCTTCCATCTACAAATGATGTCGATAAAAGCACTCAGGTATGCAAAGGTAATGTTCACCAACTCCTTTACTGGTATTTGTCTCTATATAAACTTGATCATACAAATTCATACTTCTCTTGTTTATATCATATGCTCTGGTTTAGGTGTACTCCTACAGGGTACATATAGGCTTTTTCAAATTAAGCATGGTGCTTAGGTTAAAACAACCTTCTTTAATAAAATTAGACATGGAGTTTAATCTTGGTTAATCAACTTTGAGTTACTATTTTCATAAACAATGGAAGTAATCTAAAATGGAGATAAACCAAGGCATGATCAACACTGCATTTTTATCATATGCCTTGTTTGAGTTATTCAAAAAGATAAAAAGTTTAGTGAACCAATAAATAAAGTAATAAATGCATAAGCTAAAAAATATGATAATCATAAATAATAAACAATAATAAATAAATCATAGACTCCCCAGTATTATAGCTGGTAGAGCCCTTGTTTGGTTCAACTTTTGTTTTTCTGTTAAAAAAAGTAGGTACACCAATAAGTGTGGGTGAGATCTCTCAAGCATGACGAACACACATTCGAGATCTTCCACCAACACGCTGCATAAACACCGACCGGTCCAACATGCAAAAGGATAGGACAAGTGGCTCAAGAGAGGATTGGTTAAACTCTTGGTTTAGCCAAGCCACCTCTGACTCAACTCCATCTCTTCAACGATGGTTTGTGCAATGCTACCCTTAATCTCTCCAAAAATTTTGAAATTTAAAATTAAACAGACTAAAAATGCAAAACAAATATCACTCCACCTCCATGCAATTTTATAAAACACACTTCGTTCAGAATTCCAAATGTGACATGTTCATAATATCTTTAAGATAGAGGCCTGCATAAAGTTTGTTCCACATACATACACTCATGCTTGTGGGAAAATATTCTAATAGGATAATCATGTGGACTAAGTTATTGTGGAGTGTGATATAGTTCTGACTTAGAAATCCTACCATTTCTATTCAAAGCACTTGGAGAATTTATTTTGATAAAAATGTTACAAAACCATAGTATCACACACTCCTCAATTGATGAACAATTCTTACCAAAGCCAAATATGATATCTTGCAAGATTCAAGTCTTCTACATACGCTGCTTGTTGTTGTGTTGAGTTTGGTCAAGTCTTGTTGACCCTTGTTGAGAGATTTATCATGCTCCTAGGATCAAGATCACATACACCCACATACCATGCTACTCTTACACTAGGAGTACGCAAAAACATGCTTCCATCTAGATCCACTAAAAAAATTCTACTCCTACACTGGGAGTAGACAAAAATCTATTTGTTAGGCAAATACTCCATGTTCTAAAAAGATAAGGATGTGTCTCTAAATATGTGGTTTAGAAGAAGAAACATTGGGCTATGCAAAAAGCTTAAAAGAAAAAAATATGGACACATGAAGGTCTAAGTACAAAAAAAATGATGAGCACATGAAGGCTCATGTATTGGAAAAAGAGAGAAGGAAGAGAGATAGCCATGTCCTCAAAATAAAAACCAGAGAAAGAGAGAGATCGTTCGTGTTAAAGGAGTATAGTTTTAGTTTACATTTTCCACACACATGCACATCTTGATCTAAGAGTATGCACTTCTCTCCTTGGATCCTTGATTTGACTTTACAACATATGCAATACAAGTATGCTATATTGTTTATCCCTACCTAAAGCTCTGCATAAACCTTTTTAGAAGTAGGAGAAAACAAAAGAAGGAAAAACATTGCTATGCCTTCGTAAGGATCTATACACATTGAGTGATTCGAGAGTGCCACTTGAGGAGTATAAAGTGAACTATGCTTTTCTTAAGAAAAACTTTCAAAACTCCAAGTTGCTAAGATGTAAAATGTAACACCCAAAATTTTTCATTCTTTTAAAATAAGTAAATTTGATTTAATTATGTTATTAAGTGTGCAATCAATTATAGGAAATTAATAATTTTTGGGGAATTAAAATCAATTATAAGATTAGAAACTTTTGATGCATACATGCTGCTGCAATATTTATTCATGTGATGATTGTTCTTGAATTAAAGTTCAAATGAATTCAAAAATTATTTGAAAATGCTTTTGGAAAATTTGTTTGGAAAATAAAAGGAAAAAGGATTTATTCTTTTCTCCTCTCCTTCCTCACTTTCGGCCCACATGGCCTTTTTCCTTTCCCGCGGCCCGTTCACCCTCCTCTCTCCCCTTTCCCCGCTCGGCCCGGCACCGCTGGCCCAGCCGCGCGTCAGCCGCGTCGGCCCAGCAAGCTCCGCCGGCCCAGCTCCCCTTCTCCCTAGCGCAACCGCCGCGCGCCTTGGCCGCTTGACCCAGCGAGCCGCGCTAGCCCAACCGGCGTGCCTCCTTTGCTCTCAGCCACTACCAGGTGGGCCCGTTGGTCAGCTCTTCCCCCCACCTTCCTCCACGTGACCCGCAACCGCAGCGGCGGTCGAGCCGCAACCGCGCCCGCTCCTCGCGCATCGTGGGCGCGTCGCCCGCTCCTCGGCCTCGTTTTAAAAGCGCCGAGCCCTCCCGCACGTCCCTCTCTCGCGCCCGCTCCAATTTCGCCCTCCCTCACGCACCGGAGGCCCCAGCAACCGTCACTCCGAGGTCGCCGGATTCCGCCGTCCGCCTCCGCGCGAGCCACCGTCACTGAGCCGTCTCCACTCCGATTTTCACCGCGGTGAGCCTCACCGTTCTCCCCTCACTCTTCCCAAGCAGCTTATTTCTCATTTCTCAGCTTCCCGAGCCTTGGCCGTGAGCTCCACGAGCCGTGGTCGCCGGCCATGGCGGCCACTGCGCTAGCCACCATTCTCGGCCGCCGTAACGGCATGGCCGCGACCCCCTTCCTCCCTCGCGTCCCCCGGTGCGCTCGGATGTCCATTTGGTGAACCCTAGCCCCTAACCACGCGCAACCGTGACCTCCATGCCGCCGGCAATGGCGCCTCACCGCCGGCGTCACTGTTCCGGCCGACCTTCCCTCCCCAGGCCGATCCTAGCCGTCCATCTCCTGATCGGCGGCCAGGATTAGAAGTTACCCTTTCACGCGTAATTATGCTAAAGAGCCCCTCAATTTTCAAAAAATAGAATCCGCAGTCCCTAGCGCACTTCGTTGATTACGCTTTCTCGTTTTGGAAAACGTAAAGCGCACTGTTCTTGTTCAAAATGCGTCTTCAGTATTTACAGAAATGCCATTTGAACTGTTTCGCTTATAAAATTGTCGTTTTAGCTCCGAATTGATCCATTCAAATCGCGTTAGCTTCGTAATTTCATAAGCTACATGTTGGAACTACTGTTAGTCAAGTTTGGAACTTTTTAATTTCATGATTAGATTTAATTAAATATATGGCTATAGGAAAACCCGTTTAAATCATAACTTTCGCATTTTAGCTCCGTTTTTCGTGAACTTTGTGTTGACGTGATCGTAGCGAGATGTAGATTAGTTTACAAACATTTTATCTTGATTTCAATACTGTTGGTGTACTGTTCTAATGATAGGAATGATTGCTTTGCATGAATGCTTTTGGAATGTTGTATGTTGCTGTGTTGGTCGCATTCAGACGGTGAGGAAAACGTTGGAGACCAAGAACTCTTCGACGACCAGCAGGACCAGCACGAGTTTGTGAACCAAGGCAAGTATAGCATGGGCTTTCCTTGATGTCCTATTTCACTTTAATCAATTACTCATTTGCATGTGTCTAATTTTGATACCCGTAAGGACATCCTAGTGGTTGTTTATCCTGTTCCTTGTCTCCTATGGGTTAAATGCATATGGATAGATTGCTAGTGCTCTAACTGAACTTGATATACATGATGATGAATGATTCTATGGAACAAAGTGAGTAACATGATTTATAACAACTGTTCCATAGGGCGAAAGTGCAAATGACCCTTGTTCATGTTGCTCCCGGCCCTCCATAAGGACTTATCTGTCGACAAGAGCTGGGACTGACAGTGCAACCGGGAGAGTCAATTGGCTCTGGCTTTAGCTCAGTAATAGGATCTTTCCTAGCTAGTTAGAGGTTACCTTTTTGGTGCAAAAGGGGCTTGCCACTTTGGGTATAGGGCTGCCTCTGTTCCTATGAGTATAACCGCGATGGATATGTGCCATAGGAAAGGGGGGGGTCCCTACATCTGCTTGCCAAGGAAACCTAGCGGCCCTAACTTGTTAGGGAAACCTATGAAATGGCTTCATAGTGTACCCTGCCTGCTCACCTTGGTAGTGACATGGGAGTAATTAACCCGGGCATATGGGGATCATGACTCGTGGTGAATGTGCACCACCTCTGTAGAGGGTAACAAACTGTTATAACAGCCGTGCTCACTGTTACGAGCGGCCCGGAAAACTCACAGAATAACTGGTTACTTGTTGATGATCATTTAAAGTTGTTCAATGATGATATATGGTACGCTTGACCCCGACATATGTTCTTATGGGAATTAAATGGGAGCTTAAGCAAAACTTGATAATACTTGAGAATAAAAGTTTGACCTATTAAAAATGCTAACTGTAGTAAACCAGAGTCTATCCTTTTTGAGCTTCATAACCCCATGTTAGCTTGCTAAGTACGGAATGTACTTACACTTGTTTATTTTCTTTACTTGGATAAAAATCCCGAATGGGTAACAGATGACAACGGGTATGAGGATTTCCCAGAGGATTATTAGGCTTGTGGTCAACCAGTTGACCTTCCCTATGATGATGCCCACGAGAGTTTTATTATCTTTTTATTATTCCGCTGTGATGTATAAGACTAAGTTTTATTATAACTCTGATGTATGAGACACCGTGATGATACTTTATGTAATTTGTCAGCTTATGTGTGTGATTGATTCCTGGGCACACACGAGTTTTGTGCATTCAATTTTATCCTTAAAATTGGGTGTGACAAATTAGTATCAGAGCCGTGTTGACTGTAGGACGCAAGCCTAGTTAGAAAAAGGTCGTTTTAGCATCTTTGCTCCTCTGGTTTCTTGCTTACTGACTTATTCTTGTTATTTTATTAAAACATTTATTCTTTTCATACCTTAATCTATTATTTAAAATTGTTGATTCTAATTCTATCTCACTTTAAATCTATAGATGTCTCATAATCCGAAGACTGCTTGCCTCAGCACCGCCGGCTATCATGCCATGTTCACCCCGCGTGCCCCACCGGTGGAGAGGGAGATTGTGATCATCTCCGACAATGAGGAGATGGCTACACCGATGCCTGCACCTACTCCTACACCAGTCACCGTGCTAGTCTATCCTGTTGTAGCTACACCTGAGGAGTCGACGGCTACTTCCCCTACACCTGCACCCTCCCTAGCTGCCCCCGTGGAGGACGAGGAGATTGGCTGGAAGTGCAAGTACTACTTCAAGCCAGCTCCAGAGACAGCCTACTACCACACTCTCCTCACCCACGTGCTGGACGACTATTTCCCCGACTTGCACGCCTCCATCAGCTACCACTACGCCGAGTACCAGCATCCATTGGAGGCTACCTTCTGGAAGGTAGAGCTGGTGGTCACCGCCTGGAACAATATCAATAATGGACATGAGGTGGAGACTATCCACTGTGACCCTGCCAGGAGAGCCCATGCTTTGGATGGCATGGAGGATGCAGCATAGAATGCCTACATCCACTACCATGGTCGTCGCTTTGAGGCCATGAGGGAGGATTGCTTCAGGTTCCTTCCTCGAAATGATCATGAGGGTGTTTGGCAGGTTTTGGCTCCACCAGAGAATGACCCAACTCTGGAGGCAACGGTGCAGCATGTCCATGCTATGCAGGGAGTGGATGATGAAGTCAAAGGAGAACTACGTGCATCTCAGAGGGCGCAGAGACGTCTTCAGAAACAAGTGGATGAACTTCGAGCACAACTTGGACAGCCTTCCATCTACAAGAAGAAGCGCCGGTCCTTCACCATGATTGACACTGCTCCATAGGTGTTAGGTGCCTTGATCTAGATTACCACGTCGTTAGTTCGTGTTCTTAGTTAGTCTTGTTGGTCTTGTGAACTTGGTTGATTAGATGTTTAATTTGTGAACTTGGTTGATTTGGTATTTTGCTTGATTGCTGGAAGTTTGTGGGCATGTCCACAACTTCCTTAGATTGGAACTTTTAGTTTAGAATGAAATCTTAATGCAGATGTTTCGCTTTATCTTATCTCTGCTGTGCTGATTTCTGGAGCAGCCTGTGTTTTTTATCTGGTATCTCGCAATCTAGGATGATAAAAATTCTGAAATTTTTGTGGAGATAACTAGACCTCTGTATCTTTCAAATGTTTCTGGAATCACATTAATATCTGTTCAGATTTGGGAGATCTAGCTGACACAAGTTGATGTTCCTACGCTGTCTGGAACCCAGAACAGTTTCAGTTTAGCTCTACTTTTGACCATGTGCGTGTCAGAATCTGTAAAAGTCATCTAAATGAAAGTTGTAGCTGATGTCCTAAGCTTTCTAACGAATCTTGGTGCACCTCTGTTGGATCTCTGAAACTCGAGTTATAACAGTTTTATTGAACTGCTGAATTTGAATCTTGTCCAGAAAATTCTCAGCATTGTTTCTTATCTTTTGTAAGCTCTCTATAACTGGAAAAATCTCTAAATTTTGCGCATTTGTTGGAAAACAGATGGCCGCAAGAGGAGGAAGAGGCAGAGGCCGTGGTCATGGGCGTGATGCTCTTATAAATCCACCACCGCCACCGGTGACCATGGAACAGATATTAGGAATGCAAGCGCAGCTGATGCAAGCTATGATGCAGCGCTTGGACAATAAACCTGCAAGAGGGCCACCGCCTGTTCAGGTTAGAGATAAGCGTGGAGAGTTTATGAAAGGTCGTCCACCGGTGTTCACCCATGCCTCAGACCCTATGGAGGCAGATGATTAGTTGCGTGCTGTGGAGAAACAACTGAACATAGCACAATGCAATGACCTTGAAAAGGTGTTGTACGCCTCTGGGCAACTCCAAGGAGCTGCTCAGGATTGGTGGGAATCATTCCAGTTTGGACGTCCCAACAATGCTCCTGCTATCACTTGGTAGGAATTCAAGGACAGTTTCCGGTCATACCATATTCCTGATGGACTAGTGGAACTGAAGCAGGAAGAATTCAGATCTCTCAAGCAAGGATCAATGACTGTGGCGGAGTATCGGGACAAGTTCGCACAACTATCACGCTACGCTCCTAATGATGTAGCGGATGACAAGGATAAGCAACGCCGTTTCCTCAAGGGACTCTATGATGGACTACAGCTCCAGCTGATGTCTAATACTTACCCTAACTTCTAGTCTTTGGTGAATCGCGCAATCATGATTGATGATAAGCGCAAGGAGATGGAAGCTAAGAAGAGAAGGCTCCAAGGGCAAGCTTTTGGAAGCAACACTCACCCACGTGCTTATCGCCAGCAAGGTTTCCAGCAGAGGAATCAAGGACCAACTCACCAGGGAAACCGTGGTCAGTATCCTCAGCGAAACCAGTTCCAACAACGCCCTCAGTACCAGCAACAGTTTGGAAATCAGCGTCCCCCACAACAGACTAGCAATCCTGCAACACACCAAGGAGTGCCCAACAATGCTCCTGTAAAGAGTGGTGCACCCAACAATCCCAATGCCTGTTACCGATGTGGAGAAGTAGGTCACTATGCTCATCAGTGTCCTAAGAAGCAGAACCAACAAGCACCTCAGAACCAGACCAACAATCAGAAGTTCAATGCCCGACCACCTCTTACAGCGAAGGTGAACTACGTGTCATCTGATGCAGCTCAGGAGACGCCTGAGGTCATGTTGGGTACGTTCAGCGTCAACTCTATTTCTGCTACCGTACTTTTTGATTCTGGTGCTTCGCATTCTTTTATCTCCCAAGCTTTTGTTAGAATGCATAGCATACCTTTGTGTGCCATGAAAAACCCCATACTAGTGAATTCCCCGGGAGGTAGTATGCTTGCTTCTTATTGGAGCCCCTCAACTAGCATTTCCTTAAGGGGGGTAGACTTCAAAGTGAAGCCTATTATGTTGAGAACAGCAGGAATCGATCTTATCTTGAGAATGGATTGGATGAAACAACATCGGGCAGTGATTCAGTGTTAGGAGAAATCTGTGGTTGTGACATCACTCAATGGGGATAGAATCTATGTAGAAGTGGTAGTGCAAGCTCAGCCTATAGCCACAGTGAATCAGCTAGATGGTGAAGTCAATGAACAAGATCGTGTCATGGAGGAGTTCCCAGATGTCTTCCCCGATGCCTTGCCAGGTATGCCACCTGACCGAGACATTGAATTCATTATCGAATTATTACCTGGAACTACACCAATAGCTAAACGTCCATATAGAATGGGAGTTAATGAATTAGAAGAGCTTAAGAAACAACTAAAAGAGTTGCAAGAAAAAGGTTTCATACACCCTAGCTCTTCCCCATGGGGGCACCTGTGATCTTTGTGGATAAGAAGGATGGTAGTCAATGGATGTGTGTGGATTACCGCTCACTTAATGAGGTTACCATCAAGAATAAATACCCTTTGCCTAGGATTGATGATTTGTTTGATCAGTTGAGAGGAGCTCATGTGTTCTCCAAGATTGATCTCCGATCTAGTTATCATCAGCTTAAGATTCGGAACTCGGACATACCCAAGACAGCATTCACTACACGGTATGGATTATATGAGTACACCGTTATGTCTTTTGGATTGACCAATGCACCTGTATACTTCATGTATCTAATGAATAAGGTGTTCATGGAGTTTCTAGATAAATTTGTGGTAGTATTCATAGATGACATACTAATATTCTCCAAGACTGAAGAAGAACATGCGGAACACATAAGGTTGGTCTTGCAAAAGCTTAGAGGACATAAGTTGTACGCTAAGCGAAGCAAGTGTGAGTTTTGGTTAAAGGAAGTCTCTTTTCTGGGTCATGTTGTCTCCAATGGTGGAATAGCAGTGGATCCAGGCAAAGTGCAAGAGGTACTAAATTGGAAACCACCAACTACTGTAGGTGAGATTCGTAGCTTTTTGGGATTAGCTAGATATTACCGAAGGTTCATTGAAGGTTTTTCCAAGTTAGCCAAGCCTATGACAGCTTTGTTGGAAAAGAATGCTAAGTATGTATGGTCGGATAAATGCCAGGCAAACTTTGAAGAGCTAAAGAAGAGATTGACTATAGCTCCAGTATTAATCTTGCCCGATTTAAACAAGAACTTCTCTATATATTGTGATGCATCCCGTTTGGGTCTTGGATGTGTGCTTATGCAAGAAGGAAGAGTGGTTGCATATGCATCTAGACAACTAAGGAAGCATGAGTTGAATTATCCTACTCATGACTTGGAATTGGCAGCTGTGGTTCATGCTTTAAAGATCTAGAGACATTATCTGATTGGACATAAGAGTGATATCTATACTGATCATAAGAGTTTGAAGTATATCTTTACCCAATCAGATATGAATCTAAGACAACATCGTTGGTTGGAATTGATCAAAGACTATGATTTAGAAGTGCATTATCACCCGGGAAAGGCAAACGTCGTAGCTAATGCACTTAGCAGAAAGAGCTATGCCAATGGAATTCAGATAACATCTATGTCAGCAGAGTTGTGTGCTGAAATGAAGTATCTCAACTTGGGCCTGGTCACTAATGCAATGGAATTGGTGATAGAGCCTACTTTGGAAAAAGAGATACGCAAAGGTCAATTGGAGGATGAAAAACTTAAAGAGATAGCAGAGAATGTAGTGCTTGGAAAGGCACCCGGATTCAGAATGGATAAGAATGGTACTCTTTGGTTCGGGAAAAGGATATGTGTACCGAAAGTGAAAGCTATCCGTGATGCAATTCTGCAAGAGGCCCATGAGTCTGCTTATTCTATACATCCCGGAAGTACCAAGATGTACTTGGATCTCAAGGAGAAGTATTGGTGGTATGGTTTGAAGAGAGATGTGGCAGAATATGTGGCTTTGTGTGACACTTGTCAAAGAGTGAAAGCTGAGCATCAAAGACCTGCAGGGTTACTACAACCAATGAAGATCCCTGAATGGAAATAGGAAGAAGTTGGTATGGATTTTATTGTAGGACTGCCCCGCACTCAAAGAGGTTATGATTCAATATGGGTAATAGTGGATCAACTCACCAAAGTTGCTCACTTTTTACCAGTCAAGATTACCTATAATGGTGCAAGATTAGTAGAGTTGTACATAGAAAGAATAGTGTGCTTACATGGAGTTCCCAAGAAAATTGTGTCGGATAGAGGCACCCAATTTACATCACAATTCTGGCATAAAGTGCATAGATCCTTGGGGACAAAGTTGAATTTTAGTTCTGCTTACCACTCGCAAACTGATGGACAGACTGAAAGGATCAACCAGATTTTGGAAGATATGTTGAGAGCCTGTGCACTTCAGTATGGTGATAGTTGGGATAAGAGTCTGCCTTACGCAGAGTTCTCGTACAACAACAGTTATCAGAAGAGCCTCAAGATGGCACCTTTTGAGGCGTTGTATGGACGTAAGTGTAGAACACCTTTGTTCTGAAATCAGACTAGAGAAACTCAAGTGTTTGGTCCCGATGTCCTTAGAAACGCGGAAGAACAAGTGAGAATGATTAGAGACAATTTGAGAGTAGCTCAGTCCTGATAGAAGAGTTACGCTGATACCCATAGAAGAGAGCTGACCTTCGAGATTGGTGATTATGTGTACTTGAAAGTGTCACCAATGAGAAGTGTGAGAAGATTCAATATGAAGGGAAAGTTAGCACCAAGGTATATAGGACCTTTTAAGATCCTAGAGAGACGTGGAGAAGTAGCTTATCAGTTGGAACTGCCTGAGAGTTTGTCTGGTGTGCACGACGTATTCCATGTTTCCCAATTGAAAAAGTGTCTAAGGGTACTAGAAGAACAAATTCCTTTGGAAGAACTTACTGTCAAGGAAGATCTTACTTATGAAGAGTATCCGATAAAGATCTTGGAAACTGCCGAAAGAGTTACGAGAAGCCAAACAATAAAGATGTGCAAGGTATAGTGGAATCGTTATACAGAGGATGAGGCTACTTGGGAAAGAGAAGAGGATCTGAGAAAGACTTATCCCCAATTGTTTGAGTAAGCAATCACCCGAATCTCGAGGATGAGATTCCTCTTAAGGGGGGTAGAATTGTAACACCCAAAATTTTTCATTCTTTTAAAATAAGTAAATTTGATTTAATTATGTTATTAAGTGTGCAATCAATTATAGGAAATTAATAATTTTTGGGGAATTAAAATCAATTATAAAATTAGAAACTTTTGATGCATACATGCTGCTGCAATATTTATTCATGTGATGATTGTTCTTGAATTAAAGTTCAAATGAATTCAAAAATTATTTGAAAATGCTTTTGGAAAATTTGTTTGGAAAATAAAAGGAAAAAGGATTTATTCTTTTCTCCTCTCCTTCCTCACTTTCGGCCCACATGGCCTTTTTCCTTTCCCGCGGCCCATTCACCCTCCTCTCTCCCCTTTCCCCGCTCGGCCCAGCACCGCTGGCCTAGCCACGCATCAGCCGCGTCGGCCCAGCAAGCTCTGCCGGCCCAGCTCCCCTTCTCCCTGGCGCAACCGCCATGCGCCTTGGCCGCTCGGCCCAGCGAGCCACGCCAGCCCAACCGGCGCGCCTCCTTCGCTCTTAGCCGCTGCCAGGCGGGCCCGCTGGTCAGCTCTTCCCCCCACCTTCCTCCGTGCGACCCGCAACCGCAGCGGCGGTCGAGCCGCAACCGCGCCCGCTCCTCGCGCATCGTGGGCGCGTCGCCCGCTCCTCGGCCTTGTTTTAAAAGCGCCGAGCCCTCCCGCACGTCCCTCTCTCACGCCCCACTCCAATTTTGCCCTCGCTCATGCACCGGAGGCCCCAGCAACCGTTGCTCCGAGGTCGCCGGATTCCACCGTCCGCCTCCGCGCGAGCCACCGTCACCGAGCCGTCTCCGCTCTGGTATTCACCACGGTGAGCCTTGCCGTTCTCCCCTCACTCTTCCCGAGCAGCTTATTTCTCGTTTCTCGGCTTCCCGAGCCTTGGCCGCGAGCTCCGCGAGCCGTGGTCGCCGACCATGGCGGCCACCGCACTAGCCGCCGTTCCCGGCCGCCGTAACGGCATGGCCGCGACCCCCTTCCTCCCCCGCGTCCCCCGGTGCGCTCGGATGTCCATTTGGTGAACCCAAGCCCCTAACCACGCGCGACCGTGACCTCCACGCCGCCGGCAATGGCGCCTCACTGCCGGCGTCACTGTTCCGGCCGGCCTTCCCTCCCCAGGCCGATCCTAGCCGTCCATCTCCTGATCGGCGGCCAGGATTAGAAGTTACCCTTTCGCGCGTAATTATGCTAAAGAGCCCCTCAGTTTTCAGAAAATAGAACCCGCAGTCCCTAGCGCACTTCGTTGATTACGCTTTCTCGTTTTGGAAAATGTAAAGCGCACTGTTCTTGTTCAAAATGCGTCTTCAGTATTTACAGAAATGCCATTTGAACTGTTTCGCTTATAAAATTGTTGTTTTAGCTCCGAATTGATCCATTCAAATCGCGTTAGCTTCGTAATTTCATAAGCTACATGTTGGAACTACTGTTAGTCAAGTTTGGAACTTTTTAATTTCATGATTAGATTTAATTAAATATATGGCTATAGGAAAACCCGTTTAAATCATAACTTTCGCATTTTAGCTCCGTTTTTCGTGAACTTCGCGTTGACGTAATCGTAGCGAGATGTAGATTAGTTTACAAACATTTTATCTTGATTTCAATACTGTTGGTGTACTGTTCTAATGATAGGAATGATTGCTTTGCATGAATGCTTTTGGAATGTTGTATGTTGCTGTGTTGGTCGCGTTCAGACGGTGAGGAAAACGTTGGAGACCAAGAACTCTTCGATGACCAGCAGGACCAGCACGAGTTTGTGAACCAAGGCAAGTATAGCATGGGCCTTCCTTGATGTCCTATTTCACTTTAATCAATTACTCATTTGCATGTGTCTAATTTTGATACCCGTAAGGACATCCTAGTGGTTGTTTATCCTGTTCCTTGTCTCCTATGGGTTAAATGCATATGGATAGATTGCTAGTGCTCTAACTGAACTTGATATACATGATGATGAATGATTCTATGGAACAAAGTGAGTAACATGATTTATAACAACTGTTCCATAGGGCGAAAGTGCAAATGACCCTTGTTCATGTTGCTCCCGGCCCTCCATAAGGACTTATCTGTCGACAAGAGCTGGGACTGACAGTGCAACCGGGAGAGTCAATTGGCTCTGGCTTTAGCTCAGTAATAGGATCTTTCCTAGCTAGTTAGAGGTTACCTTTTTGGTGCAAAAGGGGCTTGCCACTTTGGGTATAGGGCTGCCTCTGTTCCTATGAGTATAACCGCGATGGATATGTGCCATAGGAAAGGGGGGGTCCCTACATCTGCTTGCCAAGGAAACCTAGCGGCCCTAACTTGTTAGGGAAACCTATGAAATGGCTTCATAGTGTACCCTGCCTGCTCACCTTGGTAGTGACATGGGAGTAATTAACCCGGGCATATGGGGATCATGACTCGCGGTGAATGTGCACCACCTCTGCAGAGGGTAACAAACTGTTATAACAGCCGTGCTCACGGTTACGAGCGGCCCAGAAAACTCATAGAATAACTGGTTACTTGTTGATGATCATTTAAAGTTGTTCAATGATGATATATGGTACGCTTGACCTCGACATATGTTCTTATGGGAATTAAATGGGAGCTTAAGCAAAACTTGATAATACTTGAGAATAAAAGTTTGACCTATTAAAAATGCTAACTGCAGTAAACCAGAGTCTATCCTTTTTGAGCTTCATAACCCCATGTTAGCTTGCTAAGTACGGAATGTACTTACACTTGTTTATTTTCTTTACTTGGATAAAAATCCTGGATGGGTAACAGATGACAACGGGTATGAGGATTTCCCGGAGGATTATTAGGCTTGTGGTCAACCAGTTGACCTTCCCTGTGATGACACCCACGAGAGTTTTATTATCTTTTTATTATTCCGCTGTGATGTATAAGACTAAGTTTTATTATAACTCTGATGTATGAGACACCGTGATGATACTTTATGTAATTTGTCAGCTTGTGTGTGTGATTGATTCCTGGGCACACACGAGTTTTGTGTATTCAATTTTATCCTTAAAATTGGGTGTGACATAAAATTGGGAAGATAACTTTGTTTTGAGAACTGTTCTGCTTTTCAACAACCCAAGAAAATATGTTAGCTAACGCCACATATCCCACTTGTGTAAGGAATGTGTTAGAATAACTTTTATGTAAGCCATATATCTTATGATGTTATGCTCATGATTACTTTTATCTCTAAACTTTGCTCAAGGATGAGCAAAGGGGTAAGTGTGGTAGAGCTCATTGGCGATGCTTAACTCACATTTCTAACCACCAACTATCATATAAAAACTGCTAAAATAAACACCAAGCTTAGACATAGGGCTTTAGAACTAACAATTTCCATAAGTTTTGGTGATTATTCATTTGCAAGAGGACATGTCGGGATTGTAAAAAAATGAGCCTAAAGTATACAAAAAATACAACATTATAAACGTCCGGCACAAGCCCAATGGGGGAAGGCCCACTTACTAGTAGAATCATGGCCTGAAAGAGAGGAGAACAAGGACAAACCCATATCAAATCAATTCTTCCCAGCAAAAGCACTGCATAGGCCCACTCTAGAAGCCCAAAGGAACCCACCGAAGATGGGCCAATTTGGCCTCAGTTGGGGCACGGCTGACCCTAGGGGGTGGTTGACCCTCCCACTGGCTCCGTTTGGCCTAAACTTTGGTCGGTGGTCTCCCACCGCCTCTCCAACGTTGGTGGAATAGGTATTCACGGATGAATTGGTCTGGAGAATGGCGGTTTGCCCAAGATAGGAAGGAACCAAGGGAATATGACATGGGACATTTCCTCTCCTCCATCTATAAAAGGGAGGCCACCCCCTCCTCATTACACACAACACACAAGAGCAAGAGCACACCTCACTTCAGTTAGAGCAACACTCCAAAGGGCTTAGGCCCTAGTAGCTATCTAGAGTAGTAAGATAGAGATGTGAGGGATAGCTCGGGGAAGCACTGGGCTTGTCGATGTCTCCCCAACCTGTACCTCGATGAACATCTTTACTTCAACGGGTTCTCCCGCTAAGTGCGTTTTGTGTTTTCTATAGTATAAAGTCTTTGATTAGTTAAGCTTTATTCTTACTTGTTTGCAGGTTCTTCGTCCATCCCCGTGGTGAATACTCTAGTAGAAGGGCCTAATAAAGACGGATAACCCTTGCTAGCGCACTAGAGTAGTAATCGATAGCAAAGACATGGTCTCTAGGCTGGAGGTTACCTTCATTTGCCTCGTTCCCCATGGTTGAGGGGTAGGCGGCACGTGGGGATAGCCTGTCCATCCTTGTAACCCCGACGTCCAAGTTTGACATAGAGCTACAGCCCAGGTGTGATTCGGTGCCCGAAGTAAGCAAGTAGAAGTAGAGTTTTTCTGTCCTTAGACCCTATTACCATAGGAATCCTTATCTACCCCTTCTAACTCTATCCTTGTATTATCCTTGGACGCATTACCTAGAAGAGTACCTCCATTCCCAGTGGAAAATATGATACCCTAAATACTTTAGGGTGAAGTGCTACAATAGTATTTCCGTGCACTTATAGATTATTTCTGTTTGCGTTAAGAAATACCAACAGCGCCGCTACCGGGGATGGACCTAAAACCTCCATACTTGGTGATTGCGCTAAGAAATGCCAACAAGCATTTCTAGCACAATTGCCGAGGAGGGCATATGTTAAAGAATCTAGTAGGACATGATCATGATCACATGCAGGTAATGGTAGCCATAGTTTATGCAGGCTAATTATGCCTGTTTTCTTCCTGTTGTGGATGAAAATAGGATAGTGTATGACTGGCTACAACCTACTAAAAAACTACACCGATAATTCGGAGGTGCTCCTAACGAAGAACAGGTCTCGTACCACTTCTTCCTCCACTACTCCACTGATAGTTGAGCTAGTCACCTCCGCACCATCCGTTACTACAACTATGACTAAGACACTCCGTGACTACTCCACCCCCGATGTTGCCAATGTGCCTGTTGGGCTCACTGTCCACACGGGAGCTGGAAACTTTGAGCTTTGCACTGGCCTAATCACGATGGTGTAGGCAAACTAATTCTATGGTTTGCCTAGCGAGGACGCAAGTGCACACTTGCAACACTTTCTAGAGCCGTGCGACACCATCATCATCAAAGACGTCACACCAGCTAGCATAAGGCTCTGTTTGTTTCCCTTCTCCCTCACGAGGAAGGCGAAATAGTGGTTCTATAAGGAGAAAGAAGCTGTCAGTATGTGGGACAAATGTTCCATGGCGTTCCTCATGAAGTTTTCCCCATGGGCAAAAC
This sequence comes from Miscanthus floridulus, assembly GCF_019320115.1. Lineage (NCBI taxonomy): Eukaryota > Viridiplantae > Streptophyta > Magnoliopsida > Poales > Poaceae > Miscanthus > Miscanthus floridulus. The sequence goes on along the minus strand of NC_089598.1, from coordinate 54,224,491 downwards.
TAATGCCCTGAGGGAGAAAATTTCAAACTTCAATGGAATCCATCGCCGAGGCATGGGAGAGGCTGCAGGATTACATCCAGGATTGCCCGCACCACGGGATGGAAAACTGGCTCGTGTTCCAGAACTTCTACGAGGGGCTTATGCCCATGTCAAAGGGGCACATAGATGCCACTACTGGAGGCATGTTTCTTTCCCTCACCATCGATGGAGCCACGGCTCTCATCAAAAAGATGGTGGCTAATCAGAGCTAGAGGAAGAAAGAAAACAACAAAAAGGCATGCATATCATGAAGGAGGCGGATATGCTTGTCGCAAAAACGGATTTATTGTTGAAAAGACTTGACGAGTGTGCCGCTGACAAGGAGGCTATGAAAGGCACCATTAAGGCCATGGACTCACACATGACGTGTGAGGTCTGTGGAGAAGTCGGACACTCGGGGAATGATTGCCCCAAAACCCATGAAGAAGCATGATACATCAACAACGGGTTCTGACAAGGTAACAATAACGGCTGGAACAATCAATCCTGCCCGCAAGGAGGTAATTCAAATTTCAATTCAAATCAACCTTCCTTGAAAGACCTAGTTCTAGGTCAAGTTAAAATTAATGAAAACCTTACTAAAAAGCTAACTTATAATGACAAAATGCTAGAAAATATTAACTAAAAAATAGAAGATTTATCTTCCGCTGTTAAAAAATAATTGAGCTTTAATAAAATGATAGAAACACAATTAGCTCAAATTGCTGCTACTGTTCTCATTAATAATAAAGGGAAGATCTCGCGGCAACCCAAGAATTTTCTTGAAAAAGTTAATGCGGTGACCACGAGGGATGGTAAGTCCACTCGTGATCCACCAAACCCTAACAATAAAGCAGGAAAAGCACAAGGGCAATAGGAGTAGGGATCTTCTTCAAAACCCAAAAAGATCAAGAAGAGGAGGAAATGACACCGCGAGACTTTGTCGACACCAGTTACTTGCCATTTCCAACAAGAAAAAGAAAGCAAGCCATGGATGAACAATTTGCTTATTTTGTCGAGATGATAGAAAAGACACATGTGAGTGTACCCCTAATGGACGTCTTACCTGTACCTTCCTATGCAAAATACATTAAAGACATCTTCAACAACAAGCAACCATTGCCATCCATAGAAGTTGTCAAGCTAACAGAAGAGTGTAGCATGGCTATACTCAACCATCTATCTGAAAAGAAAAAGGATCCTGGGTGCCCCACCATCACATGCTCCATTGGCACCCAGCAATTTGACCATGCCTTGTGCAACTTAGGGGCTAGCATTAGTGTGATGCCCAAAGCCATGTTTGACAAGTTGAACTTCAAACACTTATCACCTACACCAATGATGCTCTAGCTAGCGGACTCAATGATCCGCTATCCGACAGAGATTGCCGAAGATATCCTGGTGAAAATCTAGGGTTACTTCGTCCCAGTCGATTTCGTGGTGCTGGACATGGAAACCATGAAGGAATCACCCCTCATCCATGGGCAGCCTTTCCTCCGCACCACGAGAGCACAAATTGATGTTGGAGCCAGAGAAATCCGCTTCAATGTCAATGGCAAAGAAGAAAAGTTTGACTTTCGGCCCCGATATGAGCAATGCTCCATGATCAGAATCAAGTATGAGCCAAACCGACAAGGCATTAAGGAGGTTGAAATACAACCTCAACTGGTGAACAACTTGGTCAAGAAAACAAAGAAAATAAAAAGTGGCTAGAGCCGAACAAGAACAACCTAAAACAAAAAGAAGAAAAGCCAAAGGTTGTTCCCAGACCACCCAAGAAAACGGTGTCGAAACAAAAAGCAGAAGCTCCAAAGTCCACCACCACACCACCAAAATCAAACAAAATGGTGTGGATACCAAAGAAGGTGCAATAATCTGCGCCTACTCCTCCGGGCATGGATGTCCCATCGTCAAGCAAAAAGTGAAAGGAGAAGAGTCCTGCTCATTGGACTTTAAATGGTGAGCCCTTGCCGAAGGTAAATTAGTAGTTATCCTCTACAATTATAATTTGCTTAGAATTCCTATATAATAAAACTATAAACTATGCATTAATAAGAAAGTTTAAGTTCACCTTTCTTTATCATAGAATAAATTCTTGGTCTTCCTTCCATGCTCTATACAAGCATGTTTTCGTTTGAAGTATGATTTCTAGAGATCATACTTTCATAGGCTTTTCAAATTAAGCATGGTGCTTAGGTTGAATAGTCTACCTTGATTAAATTAAACATGATGTCTAAGTTTGATTATTGAACCAAATCTACTAAATATAGACATGGGTCTAATGAACAAAAAGTACAAACCTATAAGTAAAACTGTCGGTGCAGAAAGTGACCAACAAGTAAATATTTGTAGTTTTGTCGTACATTGTGATCGGAGGTGGCCTAGCACTCAATGACATAGGGTTTATACTAGTTCAGGCAACGTGCCCTATGTCTAGTTTGAGTCAGTTGGTGACTTTATTCCTAAGCCCAGGTGCTCGAAGTTTGCACTGGGGTTACAAACGAGAAGGCGAAAGATGGGGGGTACAAGAGGTCCGGTCAAACTCTGGTCAGAGGGACCGAAAGCGACAGGAGCCCCGCTATGAGCTAAGTGTTTGAGCGTGTGCTCGTGGTTTGAACCTGGTGGTTCTATGCTAGTGAACTTGATCGATCTAATGAATCGGGGATGACTTGAATCTTTTTTGTTGGGAGGGTGCGCATCCCCTTTTATAGATGAACGTGATGGCCTTACAAGTGAGAGGGAAGGAGTACGTTTGCTTCTAAGCTTTGTTGTCCACGCCAGTGGGTATAGGATGATGGTAGGTGCCTATAACACTATTGGATGTCAAATGCACGTGGGAGGTTACGTCATCTTGTTCGGGTATGGCAGATGTCGGTACCTGCATATACTGTTGATGCCCAGAGGCATGTGAGGAGTTTCACCATGTTCACTCGGTATGGTAAATCCTGACGCCCACAACACTGTCGATGCCCAGAGGCATGTGGGGGAGCCTTACCGTATGGGAGTTAATGGTGCCCACAATACTGTAGGGGAAAATGCCAGTGCCTACAACACTGTTTGTGTCAGGGAGGTTACAGAGTACTGTTTCTACAGGTGTATAGGGTACAGTCCCTGGTATCGTGGTTTGACTTGTGCGCCTATCCTTGCTTTCTTCGTTCATTCCCTAGTCCTTTCTAAGCGGGCGTCCCCGGTCGGTTGGTCCTAGTTGGCTCTGGTTGCGCCAGTCGGAGAAGAGTAGTGAGTAGGATTTTGGTGTACTCCAGTCAGAGACATGGGGTCGGAGTCAGAAGTAGCCCTTTGGACAAGCCTTCTGGTCAGAGAGGCCGTCTGGAGGCTGCTGGAGTCAGAGCGAGCGTTCTAGTCGGAGAGGTGGGACAGAGTCAGAAAATGAGTGCCGCTCCTCCTCGGCCAGACCTTTCGGTCGGTGATTGGATCGCCCTTCTGGCCAATTGTTTAGATACTTGGGCCAGCCCATGAGTTGCTCGCTATCTACTTGGGCTATGCCTTTGTTGGGAAATGGGTCCGCGAGGGACCCCAGGTTTTTGAACCCAACAGGAGCCCCAGCCCCCAAGCGATTCGAGCAAAATCGTCTGGGGGATTTTTGTCTTGATGATGGGTGCGCGCGAGCGCACCCACGGGTGTAGCCCCCGAGCCCTCGAGTGATTCGGGCATAATTGTTTTGGGGGTTTTTCATGTTTGTTAGCGGGGGAGGTTTTTGTTCTGTCCACGGGTGCGCACGAGCACACCCGTGGGTGTAGCCCCCGAGCACCCGGGCGATTCGGGCAGAATCGTCTGGGGGTGTTCGTTAGCGGGCATGTGTGCGTGCTTTTTAGTTGAGATGGAGTCATCAACTAGGGCATCATTGCGTAGCCAAGGCAGTTAGTTTTGAGATCGGGCAAGGTAGAGCTCGTGGATCCTGGCATCGGTGTGCGATGTGGGATCAAGATAGATAGTTTTAGGGACCGGACGAGACGGAGCTCATGGGTCCTGACGTTGGTGCACGCCATGGGACTAGGCGAGTCAAAGTCATGGATCCTAGCCTCAGTGTAGCTCATGCAGATGAGGTAGTTAGTTAGTTTAGTGATCGGGTGAGCCAGAGCTCGTGGATCCTAATGGGGCGAGTTCAGGGTCATAGACCCAAGCGTTTGGTGTGCGGTCAAAGCGTAGCCAGATGGGGCGAGTTCGGGGTCGTAGACCTAGGCGTTTGGTGTGCAGTCGAAGCATAGCTAGATGGGGCGAGTTCAGGGTCGTAGATCCAGATGTTTGGTGTGCAGTCGAAGCGTAGCTGGATGGGGCGAGTTCGGGGTCGTAGACCCAGGCAATTGGTGTGTAGTCGAAGCGTAGTCAGATGGGGGCGAGTTTGGGGTCGTAGACCTAGGTGTTTTGTGTCTTGAGCCCCCGAGCCCTATTGGGCTTTAGTAGGGGTCGGTTTTGAGTTATATGTGTTACCCCGTCCTTGGTTTCTCACAACCGGAGGGGCTGAGTTTTGTCGCGTGTCCCGATCGCTCGGGCTTGAGTGACGCGCTCGGTGAGTTCGCTAACGGGTATGATCGAGTGGAATCCGAGTCCGTCGTTAATGGCGGGGTTGGCATAGCCCTCTTGTGACATTCCATTGCTCCTTTACCTGTAACCCGGCAGATGCCTAGGTCATTTTGGAGACCGACCCGGGTGGCCTAATGGCCTCCCCTTGACGGAGATTCTGTTGGCTTGGCAGAGGCTTAGGATCAAATGAGAAGGTTGAGATGACCCTGTCTGCCAGACCGGGTGAGGGCCGCATGGGGCTCATTAGCATTTTTCTCCCCTTGCTCTGTTTGATGTGGGGCGGCCTCAAGCCCTTCGTGGGCCGGCCTTCGAACCCCGGTCAGTCGTCGCTCATGTCGAATGAGGCAACTGCCACTTCATGATGCAACACGAAGCATTGTGATGCATTTCGCTACACGTGTGATGCTTAGATCCCGAGCCCTCGGGCAGTTCAGGGCCCAAATCGTCCGGGGGGCATGGGCATATGGATTGAATGCACGTATGGATGTATAAAATGATTTATAAAGAAATAGAGTGGGTCGGTAGTGTTACCTTGATGACTCAAGTGATGGGGTGTGGAGAGCTCTAGTTAGAAATGTCCGACTGGTACCCATGCTCGTCATTCATGACGAAGTTGGCATGGCCTACATGGGGTGTCCCTTCGCTCCCTACCTGTCTCTCGGTGTGTTTTTCTAAGCCGTTCGATCGACTTAGGAAGCCCAATGGTCTCTCCCAGCGGAGATCCCATTTTGGGTTTTTCTAAGTCTCGCCTTAGGGATGCGGAGAGCTGCCTACGTATGGTGACGCGTTGGTTTTCGTGCCCGGTCATGCAATAGTAGTGGGCCATACCTAGGCCACATCTCGTCTCACTAGGCGGTGTTCTGCCTGACTAGGCATCGTTCTATCGATCAGCGTGCGTCCCATCGATCAGGGTGTGTCCCATCATTTCCCATACGCATTGAATGGTGGACGAGAGAGAGTTTTCCGCTCTGATCTTTTGCCCCTTTTTGGCTGCCATGTTTCTTCCTTAAATAGTGGGAGGGAGAGGGCTCTCTGTTGTAGTCCTTTGCCTATTCTCCAACTATTGTCTCTCCTCCTCCTTCCTCCTTACCGCGAGTGCTGGTATGCTGCGGTGGTTCCTAAGTAAGAGAGGGGATGAGCAAGGGGGACTTATAGATCCTTTCATGAATCCAGAGCATGATGTCGAGCTAGAGGCTACCCAGGGTGGTGCTGGCCATCTTTGCCTAAGAAGGGGTGACTTCTGCTGAAGGGGGTGGAGTGCTGGATTCATCTGCGAGGCCTTCTTCGGGATGGAGCCATGTGTGGACTTTCTCTGGTGGATCTTCACTGGGTGAGCCTTGTCGGAGGGGAAGTTGCTCAGGATCGTGTTGGTGGAGGGTTTCGCGCCTACAGCTACTCAGGTTAGCCAGTTCATAGAGTTTGATGAGATTTCTTCCAGCCATGGTGGCCATACCTCGGTAGCGGCGTCCCTGCCTAGGAGCTGCCTCAACTACATGAGAAGGTTAGGAGCTCCATGCTCTTCTACTGAGCATCTATGGGTGCGATGCCCTTGAGGTACCCGTTGCATTCGCTGGAGTTGAGGGGATGGAACCGGGCGGGTCCCTTGAGGTACCCATTGCGCTCGCTAAAGTTGAGGGAATAGAACCTGGTGGGTCCCTTAAGCTACCCGTTGTGCTTGCCGAAGTCAAGCGAATGGAACCGGGCGGGGCCCCTATAACGGTGGCTACGTCCGGCGACGTGTGCCATGGTCTCTCCTTTGGCATCCAGGCGATGTCATCGAGCAGCCACAGTAGAATTCGGAGTAGTAGTAGAAAATGTAATAGTTGAGTTCATGGGTGAGTCCCCATGTGAACAATTTTTTGTATCAATGAATACATTAGTGCTGCTTTTGTGATAGAATCACTATCTGTTCCTTGTTTTTATCCTAGCATAGCTATTGTTTTTGTCCTTTCTTTTTCGCACCTGCCCGTCAGTTCCATAGGTTGCAGCTTTTTTAAGAACCTAGGCATGGCCCGCGAGGCTCGGCTGCTCGTAACCGTAGGTCATGGTGGGGTGTGTTTAGTTAAGAGTAAGAACAAAGTTACATAGGACAATCAAAGGAAAAGGAAAGCGCTTCCGTCCGGGGATGAAGTTGTTTACCATGTGACAGTAAAAAAGAGAGTAAAAAAGAGAGGTAGTATTCAGTATTGTACCCTCATGGAGCCCCCGAGAGACCCGGGCTGAAAGTGTTTGGGCTAGAGTGCTCTATACGGGCAAGTGTTGACTAAAAAGTGGTAAGACTAAATTTAGGGGAAAAATGACGTAGTTGTTCAATGTTCTAAGTGTTGGTGAGAACATTGCCGTTGTTGTCCTCCAGTCGGTAGGTGCCCGATCGGATTACTTCGGTCACTGTGTAGGACCCTTCCCATGGTGGAGAGAGTTTGTGTTTTTCCTTCATTGATTGGGTCCTCCAGAATACGAGGTTGCTGACTTCGAGTATCCTCCCCCTAATCTTCCTTTCATGGTACCTATGTAGGGTTTGTTGGTAGCGAGCAAAATGGATGATGGTCGTCTCGTGGGCCTCTTCGAGAAGGTCGGCTGCGTCTTGCTGAGCCTCCGTGGCTCGGTCATGGTCGAAAGCCTTCACTCTTGGGGCACTGTGGTCAAGGTCGAAGGGCAGCACTGCCTCAGTTTCATAGGCCAGGAAGAAGGGTGTGAATCCTATGGATCGGTTTGGGGTCATTCTCAGGCTCTAGAGGATTGTTGGGACCTCTGTAACCCATCGCCCAGCGTACTTGTTGAGTCGATCGAAGATGCATGACTTAAGTCCTTAGAGGACCATGCCATTGGCACGCTTGACTTGATCATTAATTCGTGGATGTCTAGCCGAGGCCTAGTCGATCCTGATGCCGTATCCATCACTGAAGTCTAGGAATTTCTTTTCGGTGAAGTTAGTCCTGTGGTCGGTGATGATACAGTTAGGAATGCTAAACCGGTAAATGATGTCGAGGAAGAATTTGACTGCCTCTTCCGAGCAGATGTTGGTGATGGGCTTGGCCTCTATCCACTTGGTGAACTTGTTGACAGCTACAAGTAGGTGAGTGAAGCCACCTGGGCCCTTTTTGAGGGGTCCCACCATGTCAAGGCCCCAGACCGCGAATGGCTAGGTGATGGGGATGGTTTGGAGCTCCTATGCTGGCAAATGGGTTTGCTGAGCGTAGAACTGGCATCCTTCACACCTATGGATGACCTCCTCTACATCTCATAGTATGGTGGGCCAGTAAAAACCTTGGTGAAAGGCTTTTCTGACCAGCAACCTTGGGGCCACGTGATGTCTGTAGATCCCAGCATGGACCTCGAGGAGGAGCTGCTTCCCCTAGTTGGTGGGGATGCACTTCATGAGTACACTCGATGGACTCTGTTTGTAGAGTTCATCACTGAGCGCGATGAAGGTCTTGGTGCATCAAGCAATTCATCGGGCTTTAGTCCTTTTGTGTGGGAGAACCTCGTCGAGGAGGTAGGCGTGTAGCGGCACTCGCCAGTCAGTTTGATCGAGTGCTAATACGGCGACATTGATAGGTGACGTCGTCATGGAGGAACTGGGATCGGAGCCCCTGAGCGCTGGCTTGGCGTCGAGGTCGGAGCCCCTAGACGCTAGCTGGGTGTTGGGGTGTGCCTAGACTGGACCTTCTAGGATACGAGCGGACGACTCGTGGACGTCATTGATGAAGACCCTGCTTGGGGATGGATCCTCCTGGTGGCCAATTTTGTAAGAAAATCGATGGCATTGTTGTCCCTTTGAGGGACATGATGCAGCTTGATCCCCTAGAATATGTCCTCAAGCTTGCGCACCTCTTGGCAGTATGCTGCCATGAGGGGGCTTTTGCAGGAGGACTCCTTCATGACCTAATCGACAACTAGCTCTGAGTCACCGCGAACGCAGAGTCGCTAGTACCAAGCTCGATGGTGATGCATAGTCCGTTGATGAGGGCCTCATACTCCATGGTGTTGTTTGAGGCTAAAAAGTGGAGGCGGATGGCGTAGCGGAGCCTACTCTGGTTCGGGGAGATCAGAACCACTCCAGCCCCTGAGCTAGGCGCCATTATGGACCCATTGAAGTACATTGTCCAGTACTCGTGGGTGACGTCTGGGGTCGATAACTGTACCTCTATCCATTCGGTGACAAAATCCACGAGAGCCTGAGATTTAATGGTGGTATGGGGGATGTACCTCATGTCATGGCCCATGAGTTCGAGTGCCCATTTAGAGATCTATCCCACGGCGTCATGGTTGGGGATGATGTCCCCAAGCGGGTATGAAGTGACAACCGTGACTTCGTGGTTGGTGAAGTGTGCAGGAGCTTCTGGGTTGCCATCAGTACGGCGTATAGGAGTTTCTACACCTGGGGATACTGGACCTTGGGGTCGGTGAGTACTTCCCCGACAAAGTATATGGGCCACTGGACCTTAAGTTGGTGTCTTGGCTCCTCCCTTTCGATGACCAGCGCAGCGCTTACCACATGGTTGCTAGCCACGATTTAGAGGAGAAGGGGTTCTCCCCATTCGGGGCAACGAGGATTGGGGCCAATGTCAGGGATGCTTTGAGGCTCTCCAGGGCCTGCTGAGCTTCCTCAGTCTAGACGAAAGCGTCCATCTTTTTTAGGAGCTTGTAGAGTGACATCCCCTATTTGCCGAGCCGAGAGATGAATCGACTCAGGGTAGCCATATAGCCGGTGAGCCTTTGCACGCCCTTGACATTGCGTATAGGACCCATGTTGGAGATGGTCATGATTTTTTCAGGGTTGGCCTCGACGCCATGCTCGAACACAATGTATCCTAGTAGCTTCCCCTTCGGAACCCTGAAACACATTTTTCAAGATTCAGCCTGATGTTGAATCTTCAGAGGTTCATGAGTGTTGCGGCCAAGTTTGTGATTAGGTCACAAGCTTGAGTTGTTTTGACCACTATGTCATCAACATAGACAGCGATCGTTGGTGTTGGCCGTTCGGCTTGATTAGGCTGATCGAGCAGGTCGATTTGGTCGACGAAGCATTGCTACATACACCTTTGGTAGGTGGCGCCAGCATTCTTCAAGCCGAATGGCATGGTTATGTAGCAGTACGAACCATATAGGGTGATGAACAAGGTTGCGAGCTAATCAGACTCTTTCATCATGATCTGGTGATAGCCCAAGTAGGCATCCAGAAAAGAGAGGATCTCGCAACCCGAGGTGGAGTCGACTATCTAGTCTATGCGCAGTAAAGGGAAGTGATCCTTTGGGCATGCTTTGTTGAGGCTAGTATAATCAATGCACATTCTCCATTTCCCGGTCCTCTTTTTAACAAGAACGGGATTAGCAAGCCAGTCGGAGTGGAATACCTCTCTGATAAATCCAGCTGCCAGGAGTTTGGCAATCTCTTCGCCTACGTCCCTATGCCTTTAATCATCGAAATGGCATAGGCGTTGCTTGGCAGGCTTCGAGCCCAGGATGAGGCGCAGTGCATGCTCAGTGACCTCCCACGGTATGCCCAGCATGTCAAAGGGCTACCATGCAAAGACATCGCGATTGGCACATAGGAAGTCGACGAGCTCGCATTCCTATTTGGCCAGGAGCTGGGTCCTGATCCGCACCATCTTGGCCGGGTTGGTGGGGTCGACCCCCACCGCCTTGGTTTCCTTAAGTGGATGGAAGGCCATTGAGGAGGCTAGTTTGTTGCAGTCTAGGACTACCAGGATTGATGATTCCCCGAGCCGCAGGAGCTCGGACGAGTTGACGACCGTAGTGGTGAGCTCATAGTGCTTGCGGTCGCACGTGAAGGCATGCGATAAGGCGCTACTCACGGTGATGATGTCGTTCGGTCCTGGCATCTTCAGCTTGAGGTAGGTGTAGTTGGGGATTGCCATGAATTTGGCATAGCATGACTGCCCCAAGATGGCGTGGTAGGACCCTAGAAAGTCCACTACTTCGAAGGTGAGGACCTTTGAGCAGAAGTTGACTCGGTTGCCGAACGTGATGGGCAGGTCGATCTACCCGAGTGGGTATGCCTGCGCTCTAGGGATAACCCTGTGGAAGGGAGAGCCCGCTAGGCGGACCTCCGATCAGGGGATGCACATGGCGTCGAGGGTGTCGACGTAGAGGATGTTGAGGCCGCTACCTCCATCCATCAGCACCTTGGTGAGGTGCTTCTTGCGGATGATGGGATCAACGATGAGCGGGTAGAGTCTCAGTCTTGCGACGTGGGGGGGGGGGATGGTCCCTCTAATCGAAGGTGATCAGAGATTCCGACCAGCTGAGAAAGGAGGGGATAGCCATCTCGGCGGCGCATGCCACCCTATAGCGTACCTTGTGCTGGCACTTGGACCAGATGACATCGGATCTGCCGAAGATCATGATGCATTCATCAGCATCGAGGAAACCATCTCTGTCCTTGTCCGCCGTGCCTCCTTTCTTGGCTGCCACCTCCTTGCCGTCCCCTTCTTTTGGCCCGCTGGCCAATCATAGGAAACGTTTGAGGAGCTCGCAGTCCTTGTAGAGGTGTTTGACGAGGTAGGCGTGGTTGGTGCACGGGCTATCCATGAGTTTGTTGAAGTGGTCAGTTGTGGTGACCAACACGGTGTTGTCCGGTCGGTGCTGGTCCTTTTTGTTCTTCTTGCCCCACTGTGTGGAGGGGTCCTCATCTTGGTCCATGCGCTTGGCCTTACCTTTGTCCCGACCCCCGTTGAAGACCGCTATGACCGCTTCCTCATAGAGGCATGGTTAGTGGTGACGTCGAGGAGGTCACGGGTGGTATGGGGCTTTAGGCATCCAAGCTTGTGGATCAGGGACTCACAGGTCATCCCAGAGAGGAATGCGCTGATGACGTCTGCGTCGATGACATTAGGGAGGGAGTTGCATCATTGGGAGAACTTGCGGATGTAGTCCCACAGGGACTCGCTGGGCTCCTGCTGGCAACTCTTGAGGTCCTAGGAGTTTCTAGGGCGGACATACGTCCCCTAAAAATTCTCGACGAAGACCCTCTTGAGGTCCGCCTAGTCGTAGATGCTACCGTGCGGGAGGAATTCAAGCCATTCCCAAACATGTTCCCCCACGTAGATGGGGAGATACTGAATGATGAAAAAGTCATCATCCACCCCTCCAGCTCTGCAAGTGAGCCATAAATCTTCAAGCCAAATACCGGGGTTTGTCTCCCTAGTGTACTTAGTGATGTTGGTGGGCGGTCGGAAGTGCTGTGGGAACGACGCTCTTCGGATACGCCGGTCAAAGGCCCGTGGTCCTGGGCCCTCAGAAATAGGACTTTGGTCGTCCTGCCAACGACCGTGCCTAGGGCGCGTTTCACCGCTCCCCTCAATGGTTTGGCTAGCATCCATGTCACCTGCTCTCACCGCCACCCAGTGGGCGTCATCATCATGTCGGGCGTGATGCCAGTTGCTGACGACGCTGCTAGCGTCCTGGTGTAGGCTAGGCTGCTCGTGTACCAGCGGTCAGTGCGGAGCAGGCGCCAGATCGGACCGAGGTGCAGCTGCTGCCTCCCGAGCTGCACCTGGCAGCTATAGCGGTGAGCGAATGGAGCGATCCATCTGGCGCATCCCTGCTCCCCCGGTGGGGAGAGAAGGTGCATGTTGGAGTCACGATGTGGAGTTTTTTGCTTGTTGTATGGCGCCGGCTTCAACTAGAACCTGGAGGTTTTGGTAGACCACCCACTCCTAGGGGTCGACGGGCTCGGGAATACCGCGCAGAAGCATTGCTGTAGCAGCGATATTCTGGCTAGCCCGAGCAAACTGTGGGAGGTCATTCCCCTCGTTCATGATGTCGTGATAGACCTGGCTTGCGCGACCCCAGGCTCCGCCCGCCGGGTTATGCGCATTAGGCGCAATGTGCTACACCGAGCTTGCTGGCTTGAGCGGCGGCTGGCTCTACCGCCGTTGTCATAGTTCCTCGGCATGCCCTTGCCCAAATGTGAGGGCCCCCGCATGCGGGTCCGGAGGGGTGTGAGTTTGCGTAGACTCCGCAATGACTAGCGGCTGCCCCAGAGCATCCGCCATAGCGCACTCCCAGGACGGACAGTGGCTAGGTGCCACATTGCCGATGCTAGAGCCGTCACTCTCACCCTTGTCATTCAGGAGTTTGTGGAAAGTGGTAGGACCATAGCTCGCCATTAACATGAATTCGGATGTGAGGGGGATGGTGACAGCGTCCCTCGGAGCCATAGGGAATGCGAGGCTGTAGGGGAACCGATCGTATGGTGTTCATGGTGCGGTCAAAACGGTCCCTCCGGATAATTGGCAAGAGATAGTAAATAGAGAGTAAATAACAGTATGCATATTACTCACAGCGGGGTTTGAGCATAGAGTTTGCTCGGAATGAAGTGCAGATGTCTTGTTGTTGAAGTCGTCGTACGTCCCAGAGCCGATGGAGGGCGCCCCTCTGATGGGTGCTGGAACGAGAGCCTCCTCACGGAGGTGTAGTATGCCGAGCCGGTCGGCGATGAAGTCTAGGCTTCTGAAGAGGAAGGCCTAGGACGGCTCGAAGACGGGTGGAACCGACATCCCAACCGGTGGGAGTGCGGGAAACTCGAGTGAGCCAAAGCGAATCATATTGCCTGAGCCCGCCATGGTGAGGGTGGCGGAAAAGTGGGCCATCCGATGACCAAAAAGTGTTGAACGTACAGCGTCTTCCCTACGGACTGCGCCAACTATCGGTGCAGAAAGTGAGCAACAAGTAAATATTTATAGTTTTGCCATACGTTGTGATCGGAGGTGGTCTAGCACTCAATGACACAGGGTTTATACTGGTTCAGGCAACGTGCCCTACGCCCAGTTTGAGTCGGTCGATGACTTTATTCCTGAGCCCAGGTGCTCGAAGTTTGTAGTGGGGTTGCAAACGAGAAGGAGAAAGATGGGGGTACAAGTGGTCCAGTCCGACTCTGGTCAGAGGGACCGAAAGCGACAGGAGCCCTGCTGTGAGCTAAGTATTTGAGCGAGCCTTTATCGGGAAACAGGTCCGTGAGGGATCCCGAGTTTATGAACACGACAAAAACTATATAAAAATATATATAATAACGTACCTCGAATGTCGTCACCAAGCAACTCGTCACGTCACTGGCCACGAACCAGCTTGGGGGAGGACCTCCGCAGAGGTACCCTTATATCTTTTTAATTTTCACATTTATTTTATGCATTTATTAATTATTAGCATTTAAAAAATCTGAAAATTAAAATACCAAAAAAAAAAAATATGATAAAAATCCCAAAAATATGAACTTCACTCTCATATGTGTTTTAAGAATGTTTGGTTTCTCCTAAGTTGAAATGATGAATTATTTCTCTGTCTATAATTCATTTGTTCCTAGGCTGTAACTTAGTATTCTCTAAGATTTAAGTTTGTTAGCTAAAAATATCTCATCCTAAAAACTTAAAAACTTGTGGGATGTAAATGCATGCTCCTTTTCTAAGTTGTTGCAAGTTATGATATGGTACAAATAGAATTTACTATGACTTTGTTCTAAGAGAGACTTGACATCCGGAGATTTCATTTTCAAAAACACTAAAATTCAAAGTTCCTCAATGATTATGAATACCTACCAAGGCCATATGATATGATCCAAATTCAAAACCTTAGTCATATGCTACTTGTTATTACATTGAGCTTTGTCAAATTGTTGTGACCATTATTGAGATTCTCGTCATACACCCATGATCAAGACACATGTACACCCACAAATAAACTGCTGACTCTTACACTGAGAGTTACTGTTGACACTAGACATGACAAACAGATAAATCCACAAACACACGGATGTCAATGTAGCTTTCATCTGGAAGTATTACAAGGCATTGTATTTCCATGGGGAACGCAAAGTGAACTAGAATAAGAACTAAGTTTATCCAAGGATAGAACAAGGGTAAAATAATAGGTAGAGATGATATATGTGGTTTCTCGGAACTAAGGCAAGACTAAGGTATACTATGTCACAGTTGTTAACTTCGGGGCACAGCCCGCTTAGCAACCAGGAGGGATAACTAGACAAGGTCTGCCATGAGCCCTACGATTTAATAACTAGACCTATCGTGGTGGAATGCAGAGGATGGATAGGGCTGTCACCACCTGCCACCTACCATAATCTATCCGGAGGTCTAGCCGTAAACACAGGCAAGCTATTGCCTAAGCACCATGTTTAATCTATAGACTCACTACTCTAATCCTATACATGATGAAATGAGACTAGAGCACTCTAATCAAGCGGTGAAACTAGTAAACACAATAATATAAATAATACTTAAGTAATCCAAAAGAGCAGAGTTACCATAGAAGATCCCGAACTTCACTTGAAGAAGAGCTTCATCCGGCGAAGCATAAGTGGAGAGGATGCCGACAACTTTGGCCCTTCTCCAAGCTTCTCCTCACTCTCTCCCTATCTTCTACTTCTAACTAGTAGAGCTACAGAGCTTTGCCTAGCTACTACTCTCACTTGGAGTGATGGAATGAGATAGTGATGATTACAAATGGCATCTCACACCACTATTTATAGCTCTCCAAGGTCGGTTGCTGTAGGGGGTACTTATAGGCGTCAAGTAAGTCGGTGGAGGTAACTTGGGCACTAGGCGACATGGTAGGGGCACCGGTCGGCCCTTGATTCCACCGCCTTTCGATCATAGGGGCTTGATTAGCTCCCAAAGGCGGTTGTGATGCCAGCACGTGTGAAGATTTGATCAGTAAGGTGGTTCCAAGGTCGATTGGAGGGCTCCAAGTCCATGACAGTGGACCCATGGATCCAAGACCACTCCATCGCGACCATTTGTGCAAACCGACTTAAGATCAGCGTTGGAGAAGGCTTGGAGGACCTCTTCCATGTATCGGTGATGTGGAAGGGGCAAGTGGGGCACTGGGCGGTGCCTATGTGGCACCGGTAGGCATGGCATGTGGGCCCCTTGGCACCCTGCCACGTCCACTTGCCTTCTATGTGTGTATTTGTCACCATTTTGGTAAAATTTCCTGCATACAAATATATTTCTATGTACAAGTGGAACTAGGTAAATTATAAAGCAAATCCTACACATGTGATGATGATTTTCCTAACTTTATCTTGCTTTTGGGTGAAATATTGATGGTCAAAATAGGTGTTAGTGACTGTCAACAGTTACACAAAAACATGTTTATTTCGTCCACTAAATAATTACTCCATTCGTTTATTATGAGTCTCTCTCAAAAATTTCATATGCCAAAAAGAATAGTACAGGCTATGATAAAAAATAATATATATATCCATGCCAGAAGGCACGAGAGAGAAAAAATACATGCCAAAGAGCATGAAGAAAAAAAGAAAAAAGAAAGAAAGATAAAGATAGCCCATACTTTTAAATAAGAGGCATTCATTCAAAAGAGACATATTCATGATTCAAAGGAGTACCAAAAATATTTAGAATTAGTACTTTATAAAAATTCCACACACTTGCACATCTTGATCAAAGTGTATGACTTGCATTTCCTTAAGGTCCAGTCTTTGACTTAGCAAAATATGTGATGCAAGTATGCCTCAATTTCATACCTACCCAAAACTCCACTCAAAAGCCATTAGTGGTAGGATATGAAAAAGAAGGCAAATTTTCAAATGCCTTGGCGAGGTTTCATACACATTGAGCAATCGAGAGAATCAATTGAGGAACTTACATTTATTTTGTAAAATTCATAAAACCTCTGGATAGATGGTTAATTAAGGAATGAATGATTGGTGATTCTGTTATAACCATTCTATCGTGCAACTGCCCATGAACTAGGAAAAGCTATATGCCCCATAGGGATCAAGGTAAAGAGTGGATAAAAATGCCAACTTATTTGAATTGCGGAAGAATACTTTATTATAGGCATGGCACTTATGAAATATATTCGGCATCGTAGCAACTCCTGATCAACAACTAAGTACTTAGCTATTTACTCGGGACGAGCAAAGGTTAAGCTTAGGGGATTTGTTGGCGGTCACTAACGATTAAATCCGACTACCAATTACTATCCAAAATGGGAGAAATAAACCAACTTTCGACACATATGATTTTACTATTGACATAGTTCCACTTGTATTAGAAGAAATATGTTTTGCAGGATATACATTTGAATACAACTGGAAAACAAAGAAAAAGGCGCAATTCAGAAAGTGTAATGCAGAAATGCGCAAAGGAATAAAAGGAGAAAGCCCACCTACACGCCAAACCTGGGCCGGGCACCGACGTGGAGGCAACCCAGGCTCAGCTAGAAGCCCACCAGAGCAAGGTGGTGGTGAGCGGAGCAGGCTAGGGTAGGTGCGGCCGTACCGCCCCCAGCCCGTCTCGGCCCCACTTCGCTCTGGCGGTTGCATAGCGGCATGCATAGGCGGTTTCCGGTGGTTTCCTAATTTATCAGCGCCGAAACCGACCTCACTCTAGTATAAATATAGGGGTGGAGCTCTCTCACACACACAACATTTGAGTCACTACACCTCCACTTCTTTACTTGTACTCTTTTAGTTTTTAGTTACATTTGGAGCTAGCAAGAGCTATCAAGGAGGGCTTGGCTCCTTGGGAGAAAAGAGAGAAAGCTTGGTATGAATATAAAGAGAATTTCTTTCAAAGTCATGCTCTCATATCATAAATATAGTAGTGCATATCAACTAGACTATAGTGTTCATGTTATAATCTTAAGGAGTCTAAATTGTCACATGAAGTTGCTAGCAGACCAGTACTTAGTGGCATCCCGACCTATCTTAAACTTAGTTCTAAGTTTAGTTATATAACTTGTATTATCATTAACTATTTTTTGCACGGCTATTTTTGAACATACCGACTTTACTTAGAAATATTCTTTTATTCTTTGTTTTCCTTTTATCCTTGAGGTTGGCTCAGATATGTGTCCACTATTCTTAAAATACCATTTTTACCCCTGTTATGAACTATTGGTTTACTAGTGCAAGTATGTAATCTTGATCATATGCCATGCTAGACTCTTATAACTAGCCCTCCTTTGGGAAAATATAAATAATGATACCGTGAATACTTCTGGGTGAAATGCTGCAACGATAGATCCGTGCGTTTGCGGATATTTTCTGTAATCATTAAAAATTATCGTAGTTGGTGTTTCTTGAAGGCGTCGCTAAGGTTTACTCAATCTTAGTGATGGTGCTAAGAAATACCAACAGGCATTTCTGGCGCCGTTACTGGGGATGAACTTCAAACCTCCATACTTGATGATTGCGCTAAGAAATACAAACACCAGCCAGCCCAGGCCCAATAGGCCCCTGACGTACTCTAACACTACACCCCACCTGAACATGCAGCTCATCCTCAAGCTAGAACCTAACCAACTTATAATGATGACTCGACTCGACACAAACCTTATCTAAAACAAGCCTTTTATATCTCGGTTTATTTTATTGTCATCAACCTGAAATGGACTGGGACTCTTTATTTTTGACTCTTGAACATAAGTTGGACATTATTTTCGACTCCTGAACATAAGGTGGACACCATCCATATGTCGGACCAATGATTGTACAGCCACATGGATCCCATAGACACCATCTGGATGAAAGGGGTGCATGTGTATGGCCACCTAGAAGTTCTCGCAACAGCAACCAGCGGAGGCGCCCTCGAGGCAGTCGGTGGCGGAATGCGGCGGCGCTATGCGATGCGCTCCCACCAGTGATCCTATGCCTTCTCTTAGCCAGATGGCTGTTGATCTGTACCACACAGAGAAGAGCGAAGGGCTTTCGATGGAGAACGACAAGGAGGGGTGCGAGTCCCCAACCACTGTCATTGCAGACTTTGAGTTCGCTGCTCGCAGGGAAAACAGCATGCTCGCCGGCCATGGGGAAACCCATGACCAAGATCCCCGACGCAGTGGACGAGATCGAGGTCCTCCGCATGGCGAAGCGCAACTTGGAGGAGCTGCGAAGGGGTGCAAGGCTGAATCAACTGAAGATCACGTATATCCCGCACCCACCGGCGTGCTAGGAGGCCACGTGCAACAGACTGCAGCCGCAATACCGCCGACACCTGGCGGGTAAGCATCTTCCCCACCGGCGCCGTGGCGATGTCCATCGGTTGCTCGATCTGCTACAACTTCTCGCCCTCAATTGGGATCTGCTGGGCACCGATCATGGAGACAGTTGTTGTCCCATAGCCTGGCCAGCAGTAGGGGAACCCCGACGGCATGGTGGTGGTCGCCAATTGTCGGCTTTCCACGGTCTCTAGACATGCCCAGAGAGATGCCAATTGCTGGACGACCTCGGAGAGGGTCTTCGTCATGACGTCGAGGGCGGTCGATGGCACCACCGGCTGCACCTTCGGTTGGGACGCGGTCTTGTCGTTGATCGCACCATTGGCAGCGGAACTTGACATCTCCGATACCAGATGTTATGTGGCTGCTAGGGTTGAGGGGACGAGTTGAGGGAGCAGTGGCGATTTTTTTGTGCTACAGTACCCATGGGTACCATTCCTACCAGATGTTTGTGGCGGCCGGTGCTACGAGGGAGAGAAGGGGCCGGCCGGAGGCCTTGCCCACGGCCGAGCAAGAGAGAAGGGATTTCCTTCTTAATTCTTGCTCGATTAGATTGATACATCTGCTCTCCTTATATAGAGAGGTTTACTTGACTCCTAAGCAAGGCTTACTTGACCCCTAAGCAAGCAACCCTTATCTCTAATTAATCCTAACACTAACGGGCTATCCAGCCAGCCCAGGTCCAATAGGCCTATGACATACTCTAATATCTTGTTTGGATGTAATTGGATTCGTATCAATCCACATGTATTGAGATGAATTGGAGTGTAACTTAAACTCTAAACTACGAAGCAATTTCCTAAACATATTTATGGATCGAGGTGAATCCGATAACATATCTTTCTCCTCCGAACTACGAAGCAATTTCCTTATGTACCAAAATACATCCCGTAGGACATCAGTCTCTTGTTGGTCCAGGATCAGCCGTGTAATCCTAAGCCGAAAACTGTAGGACGGCAATTCCTTTGTGGCACCACTTTGTTTTCTACGATCTTCTGTCGTTACTCCACGGTATATACAATCCAAAAGCAATGACTTGTAAGCACGCAGGCTGGTATAACAAGAGGACACCGTACCGCTCCGTTGCTAAAGGCTGTAAAGAGCTCGAGCAAGTCGCCGATCATGGCTGCTCACTGGATCCTACATTTGGCACTGCTCCTCTTATCCATGTCCTCTCAGCAGGTTCACGCCGCGAGGCAGCAGGACCGTCATACCATCAGCGTCCAGTCTCTGCTGTCTAGCTCGATATGTTCTTCGGCATCTGCTGTTCCAGGTTAACTTGTGTTTTAAAGTCTCGGCTGATCATTTTAAGAAAGATTAATTAATTTGATCCTCCAGTGTCTCGTCATGGAGCAGCTGGAAGCACCCTCCAAATCGTCCGCCGCGCGTGCCTGCAAACCGGCGACCACGAGACAGTGCCGGACCACCACTACACTACTGCCATCCTGCACCGAGACCGCCAACGAGTCCGGTCCATCCACCGGCGCATCACCAGGGCGGAGACCACAGCCACCACCATACCCGCCCGTCTCGGCCTCGCCTTCCAGAGTCTCGAGTACGTGGTCACCATCGGCATCGGAACCCCACCGCGCAACTTCACGGTCCTCTTCGACACCGGCAGCGACCTCACCTGGGTGCAGTGCCTGCCGTGCCCCGACTCCTCCTGCTATCACCAGGAAGAGCCCTTGCTCGACCCGAGCAAGTCTTCCACCTACGTCAACATCTCGTGCAGCGCGCCGGAGTGCCACATCGGTGGCGCCCAGCAAACCAGCTGCGGGAGGACCTCGTGCCAGTACAGCGTCAAGTATGCCGACAAATCCGAGACTAGGGGTAGCCTTGCCGAGGAGACTTTTACTCTGTCGCCGCTAGCGCCGCCTGCCACTGGAGTCGTGTTTGGGTGCAGCCATGAGCATATTTCTGGCTCCAACGACACGGACATGGGTGTCGCCGGTCTGCTTGGTCTAGGCCGGGGCGACTCGTCCATCCTCTCGCAGACACGCCAGGGCAACAGCGGCAGCCGCAGCGTGTTCTCCTACTGCCTCCCTCCACGCGGGAGCTCCACGGGATACCTCACCATCGGCGCCGCCGCTCCTCAGCAGTCGAAGCTGTCCTTCACGCCTCTGATAACCACTATCTCTCAGCTGAGCTCTGCGTACGTGGTGAGCCTCGCCGGCATCTCCGTCAACGGCGCGGCCGTGCCTATACCGGCGTCGGCTTTCTCCCTGGGGGCGATCATCGACTCCGGCACGGTGGCCACGCACATGCCGGCCGCCGCGTACTACCCGCTGCGCGACGAGTTCAGGCGCCACATGGGCGGTTACAAGATGCTGCCGGAGGGGTCCGTGGAATTGCTGGACACGTGCTACGACGTGACGGGGCAGGACGTCGTGACGGCGCCGCGGGTGGCGCTCGAGTTTGGTGGCGGCGCGAGGATCGACGTGGACGCGTCTGGGATTCTATTTGTGTTCCCGGTAGCAGATGACTCAGGGCCATCCCTGACGCTCGCGTGCTTGGCCTTCGTGCCCACGAATTCGCCGGGTCTCGTCATCGTCGGTAACATGCAGCAGAGGGCGTACAACGTCGTGTTCGATGTGGATGGAGGGAGGATTGGCTTCGGACCAAACGGATGCAGTTGAGTCATTGATTCACACACATAACTGACATGCTTGATCAAGGCAGGAGGATATATAACTGCACGAAATACATACGAAATTTATGTATGTTTATTTATTCAAACGGTTTGAACTGTTGCAGCTCCTACATTTTTTTTTTTGCGAGTGTTTGCAGCTCCTACATACTAGCATATCACATTATCGCAGTCATGCGACTGTTCAATAAATTAAGTCTTTAAACTGGTAAATAATGTTGGATGTTTTGAAAATAAAGATAGTGTCTTTGGGGATTTGCTTTTTTTGAATGTGAATAGAAAAAAGAAAAATTGTGGGAGAAGTAAAGCTAGCTTGATTATATTATTATAACAATGAAGTACACGTAATGCGTCTAAGCACACGCAACCGTGAAGACACTGCGCTGTCATTCCATATTCAAGGCCGTCCCATTCAAATTGAACCATATCATATACCATTAATTCGTGTTCCATTTGGTTCAAATTTAACCACACCATGCATTCGTCTTTTCATTTGGTTCAAGCTAGCAACCAAACACAACCTAAGACACGGCTCTATGAGCCCATGTTGGTGATGCAAAGTTTTGCAGAAAGCCTCAGTAAACAGCACAAGACAATGAGCTTGTTGTCTCACGAGGATGACACCATGATGTGTGCTTCGAGGTGTACACACCAACTGAACCCACGTTGTACCGGCAAGGGATTCAGCTGCAGCGCACGCGAGTAAGCATGAAGCGCGCCAAAATCTATCCCGGCACCATATATGTGCCTCGTGCGCTCTCAAGCCGCGCGCGAGCTCTCTGTGCCTCTGCTCTGCACACCCGAGCTCTGGGCGAGCACCTGTGGCGGCGATGGATCGGAAGAAGGGGGCGGTCTTGGGTACGCAGCCATGCAGATGGGAAGCCCTCCTCCTAGCACGGCTACAGGCCGTGATCCAAGGAGACCATCATGATGGGTGGAGCCCTCGCCTCCGCATCAGCGGCCGAACGCGTCACCGGCGGGTGGCCGGCTTTCAGGGCAGATTTGCGGCGGAGGTTGCAAGATAGGGATAACATGCTCCTCAATCATGAGGACAGGGATGATATGCTCTTCAACCTTCCACGGGCGTGACGGCGTTCTATGCCTTCACGTCATCCTTCCAGTGTGCCTCTTCCTCCACTATTTCTTTCACCATTGTCTCCTGCATGGATATGCCCGCGAGTAAAGATGGCAACGGGGAATTCTCCATCGGGGAATGCCTCTCCATCCCCGTCTCCACGGGGAGAAAAAATCCCCGTCCCCGTCCCCGCCAAAGCTAACGGGGACACTTTCTCCCCCCATTCCCCTCCCCGTGTGTCTAAAATTCCCCGTCGGGATCCCCATCCCTGCATAAGCATTAGTTTATCGCCATTCAGGATCCGTCAATTCATCACCATTTACATAAGGTCATCAATACAACATTAGAGTACAGCACGGATCACAATCTAGAAATTGCTAAATCGCAAGAAGCAGCACATTAATGAGCATGAACGGCTCAATCTATTGTGTGGTCATAGAAGATCTTGAGAAGTGACGTGAAGGAAAAATCTATGGCTCTGGTGACAAGTAAGTCTTGATCTGAAGCTCCAGTGCCTACCTGCTTAAAGAAACCACCGCTGGACTAGGAGACCCATGCTGCACGCATTGCTGCCTGTAGGGTACCGCGCGCTGTTGCCGTTGTTAGGGAGCCACACATGATGTTCCTCTGCTGCCGATGGGGAGCCAAATGCGGATGCGCCGCCGCTGTTGGAGGGTCGCGCGGGTGCTCCCATGGGGTCACCTTGTGGACTGCAGTAGCGCGCGGGGTGTGGTGTAGGCGGCATGCGGCTAAGCAATGTGGCGGCGGCGGGCAAGACAAGGAGAGGAGAGGATGAGGACTGGGGGCAGTTAAGTTTTCTGCTGCTTATATATGTATGTTCGACTTGGGCTTTGATAGGCCGAGTAAACAGACTTTATAGGCTTTGAGAAACGGGGACGCGGGAAACAAGGACGGGGACAGTCTACCAGAACCGGCCCTGTTAGACCCGATGGGGGAAGATTTTTCCCCGTTTAATCTCCCGTGGGGATGATTTTATTCCCAACACCGTCCCCGGCAATTTCCTGTAGGGAATCGGGAATCGGGTCCCGTTGCCATTTTTACCCAAAAGCTATGGAATCGGTGTCCTGGTAAGCATTTTCAAATTTTGGAGCAACTTTGTTCCTTTGATTGGACAGCCTCGCTCGAGCACTTGGAGAATCGTCTCGCCCTCGTCGGCGGCCTTCTTCCTCAACACCTTGGCCGGCCTAGCCCTTGGTCCTCTTCTTTCTCGTTCTCATCACACGTGCGTGTAGTGCTCGTCTCACTTGGGACGACTCCATTCATGAAATTTCTAGGGGTGAGTTTCGAACCCTCATCTAGGGGGTATATTGTCTAGTAGGATGGATATATCTATGACTGTCTTCAAACCAAACACCATGCAAAGGTGGAACATCCATCATCCCATCCCTATAACAAAACACTACCTAACACTAAATACTAGATCTATCGGAGGTGGACTGCATATGGTGAATATACTAGAAATAGTGGCGAACTAATATTCCCTCAATTCCAAATTATAAGACATTTTGGCTTTCCTAGACATATTACTTTTACTATATATCTAGATAATAGTGTATATCTAAATGCATAGAAAAACTATAAATTTATAAATGCCAAAACGTATTATAATTTGGAATGGAGGGAGTATAATTTAAAGACACTTTTGCCGAGTTAAAGGTCGTGCCAATCTAGAAACCAATGGCTAAATTGTTTTTTTGCTTGGATTCACGTATATTCGAATATTCCGACCACAAATCTATATCTATCTATCATCATCTGGCACTATAAAAGTGTGAGTTCTTTGAGGGGTCTCTTCCTCTATAATAACCGTTCGATCTAGATTTTATGCTATATGAGCCCTCCATCGTCCGTGATCTTACATGTAAGATGTAAGACTCCTAGCGCGATAAGTTAAGGATGACGGAGATCGGGTAAAAAATTGTTTCCGAATCCAACTGAAACCAACCAAAAATCGGGTGCAAGACAGACGTGGAAAAAAAAACTAAAGCAGCCAACTATAAAAGAGCTTGTTTTTTTTGAGCGGCTCTCTGTCTATAATAACCGTTTGATTTAGACATCATGCTATATGATTTCTCCGTCGTCCGTGATCTTACATGTAAGATGTAAGACTCCTAACGCGATACGTTAATGATCATGGAGATCGGGTTAAAAACTGTTTCAGAATCCAACCGAAAATCGGATGCAGACGTGGAAAAAAAACTAACGCAGACGTTACAGACAAAACCGGATGGAACACCAAACGGTAAAGAAAAGATTCGGATTGGTTCATGAGTCCTGGTCCGTCACGTATGCCATACGTGTCCTTAAAAGATTTTAAAGCTGATATTTGCCTTGCCGGTTGCCAGCTTTCTTCGTTTTCCTGTCTTCTGTGCTCTTTGCTTAGCCGGAGTTTTTTTTTTTTACGGTAATCCTTGGATTATTGTGCTGGCTTTTATTGTATTTTGTTTCAACTCTACTTCTTCTTAATAAATTAGTGTCCGAAGGAGTAAATTAAATAAAAATTTCTAATTAATTTGTATTACTAAATAATTTGTAAATTATTATTTCTATTACTAATTAATGTATTGATTTTAATTAGGAGTAAATTATTATTCTTATGACATGAATTAGCCGATGGCCTAACTAATCAAATCACAAACTACAACTTTAAGCATTTTGTCATCCAATCTAACCAAAACAAATGTTCATCTAAGTTGCCCACACATACTAATGCGAATCTCTAAGCTATCCGCGTATACAGTGCAACTTTCGATCAGGCCTGAATTAGCCGATGGCCTAACTAATCAAATCATAAACTACAACTTTGAGCATTTTGTCATCCAATCTAACCAAACAAATGTTCATCTAAGTTGCCCGCACATACCAATGTGAATCTCTAAGCTATCCGCATATACCAGTGCAACTTTCAATCAAGCCTGATATATAGGTTGTATTTTAATTCAAACAGAATTCAAAAGACATTGTCATATTAATACCAATATTAACTTATATTATGGATCATCATAAAATAAAGCATAGCTTTTTAATTTCTATAGAAAGATAAAAATCAGAAAATAAATAAATATGTAACATTGCCATCCTTATTTTTATTGACACATCTGTTTTTTGTGATTGCTGCAACCACCCACAATATCAAAAGTAGCATATATACAAATTAAACTGTCGCGGCCGCTGCAGTTGTGCAACAAGATGAAACGAATAGGTCAACGTTTGATAACTTTTTTCTCCCGTTGCAACGCACGGACATGTTTGCTAGTACTATAAAAGAGCGAACAAATTGAAAAATTTTCATCATGCTAATGCCTCTTATCCATCCCTTATTGTGTCCATAAGATGTGTTTTGAGCAAACGGTCGAACTGAAAAAACTTCCTTCTCCCTAATGGCTTCTATGATTCTATCTGCCCCTTTATTACGTCTTTAGGATGTATTTTGTAATTACAATCTAACTCCAAACATCCCGACAAATGGATCAGGCACGGCCAAGTCGAAAACTCGTCCGGACAAGCAGCCAAGCATGGTTTTTTTCACCGGCGATTTCCTTTACCCGCTTCGGCCGCTGTTGCTGTCGCTGGATGACCTGTTCCGGACGCTGGCCACACCTCTCGGGCTCGGGTCTGCACGCCTACACGTTGGTGAAGCTCAAGGCCGCCAGGCGGGGACGCAGGGCATCTCCATCAGCCACTTCATCGACAGATTGGGCCGGTTCGGCCCCGTGTACAGAGGACTTCTCCGCCTCGAGGAGCTCGCCCCGCGCGTCACCGTCATTCCGTCAAGTACCTTGATGCCTAGTAGCTGTAAAATACTAAAATATTAACATGAAGCCTAAGGAGTAAGGAAGTTCTACATTATTCTTTTTTATATATTTTTAGATAATGGATAAAACAAATATCCGGTCTCTACATCCAAGGATGTACACAGCCCACGATGATCCCAAAGTTCAGCCGCTGTGAAGCTTAGTTGATTTATTAATTAATATGACAATGATAACCTGCCCTGCAAGGTCTATATGTCTAGATCTTGTGTATTTACTGCTTGTGCATGTAAATTTTATGAACGGCCAATTTTGATTTGGCCAAAGTATTCTTCGATGCAAAAAAAAAAAACAGAAGAAACGGCTGTTGTTTAAAGTTGGTTTTATTCTGGGTAGTAAATATAGAAGCGTCAATCAAGTATAATATAGTAGTCTCAGTTACTTAGTCGATTAGCCAATCAGAAACTTAGATGGTCCTCGGAGATATATGTTTTGTTTCCATGAGCAATGTGCAAGGATCCAAAATTAAGCTGAGGCCTACCGGGATCTAGGTGAAACCAGTATATCTGATGTTAAGTTTTTGAGTTGTATATGTAATGATGAATAGGTGCATCATATAATAGATTAGTCTGATAAAGAACACTAGGCATTTTGTTTTCAAAATAAATTTGGTGGATTAAGGGATGGTAGTTGCTACTACACCCCACCTGAACATGCAGCTCATCCTCGAACAAAAATGGTGGATTAAGGGATGGTAGTTACGACTTTTTAACATTGGTTAATTTAATTTGCTTTTGATTGCATACAAACTCCCTCAAACAAAAATATAATATTTTAAGAAAACGATCATGATGTATAATTAGCAAAATAATTTAGAAATCACATCTTACTTAAGCATCAACAATCTTAAAGCTTTTTTAATGATACTATTATATTGCTCGTGCTAACACCATGGTGGGTTTTCAGGGATGCACAGGTGTCAAGAACACGTCTAAACTACAGGGATGCAACTATTTCAGCCCTGAACATAATCTCCCAACTAGCCTAGATCATATTATCATAAACCTATGTGTGACGTACTTATGGCTACCGGTAACCTGAACAAGAGAAATTAACCGACCCCCTTAACCGGGGAGCGCTCACTAAAAAAGAATCAAGCGAACAATTTTCAGACATATCTGTTTTGAAAAAAAATCCCACCTCTTTCCTTTATGGCAGCCACTCAACCAAACCATCCGCCCAACTGCGTGTGTAGCACCTATACCGCGCCTCCCCCTCCTGTGCGCTTTTTCAAGAAGTGATGACCTCATCAGGAAAAAGAGAAACGTTTATTTCAAAATGCTTTAACTTTTGAACGGTGTATCTGTTTTTTATTCCGTCTGCACTGGTATGTTCAACGTTACGAGACAAACAAAACTAGACCCTACTTGCATATGTTTACAAGATTTTTTTTTCTAGTACTAATTTATGTATATTAACTTATAACGTGTAACTTATACTATAAAACTTATACCATATAACTTATAACATATAACTTATCCTAAAGCTGGAAACACAAAAGTTATGAGATAAAACTTATATACAAAAGTTATAAAAACAAAGGAATGATTAACTTATAACTTGTACAAAAACTTGGAAACACAAAATGAACAAATTAACTTATGACTCATGTTAAAACATGGAAACACAAAAGCTATGTAACACAAATTATATAAAAAAGTTATCAAACACAACTTGTATAAATAAGTTATACTATACAACTTGTGTACATAAGTTATATAGTATAACTTTGTGTGCAGAAGTTGTAAGTTATATGTTATAAGTTAATACATATAAATTGCTACTAGAAAAAATTGTTCAAAACATATTCAAGTGGTGTCTAGTTTTGTTCGCCTCGTCGCATAAAACACACAGGGCAAACCGAATTTAAAACGGATACACCGTTCAGAAGTTATAGCAATTTAAAATAAATATTTTGTTTTTTCACCTATGTCAGCGCTGACATCACAGCATGGCAAAGGAACCAATCAGGCTGCCAATCCCCTACAACCACATCTCGTGACGTCACTATTATCTTGTCCAGTGCGTCCGTCCATGCCGCACAGGGAGTAGAGCCGCACCAATTGGGACGCTGTCGACTGTTCGCAAGATTCCCTGTGAACATTCACCGGATTGGATTTGGGGAAACCAACCACGTGATCTCATATGCACATTTTGTAAAAGCAATCTAAACATAGTATAGGCCATCAATCTGTGCAAAGATTTGCCGTGGCCTAGTTAGGTGCTTTTTTAAGAGTTTCCAGTAGTTTTTTCGGCCTTCGAAAAGTCGAGCTAGCTAGGAGTGGTCGTAAACATTTATCTGTTTTTTCTCTTTTTTGCATCTAACAAAAATTGCTCTTTTGCTATTCTTTTCGAAAAAATAAGGGATTTGCCAAATTTCAGTCGTCTGAATTTTAGTTTTCTTTCGTGCGATGGTTATTGCATATTTTTTATATTAAAATTATAGTTTTAATCAGGGGCGGATTCACATGGGGCTAGTGGGGCTTTAGCCCCCCTTTGGGCCAAATATTGTACTATCAGGTCTTAACAAACGATTTTTTTATTTTTAACACTTTTTGTAAACTAATTTTAAATCTAACACTGCTTGTTTTTTTTCAAAAATAACACTTTTGGCCACGCCCATTACCATGGCGCGACGAAACGACTGTGCCGCGCCATGTATGGTGGCACGGCAGGAGGATGACGTGACGACGACCAGGGCTGCTGACCAATGACGTGGCAGGGTCTGCCACGCCACCGATCTTGGCGTGGCAGTGATGCGCCACGGCGCATGGCGTGACAGGACCAGATAAATATCGCGAGCAAGCCCGCACGCACGCCAGCCCGCCTGCCCGCACGGCGTGCAGCGCCCCGACGACCACTCGCCCACGCCGGCAGCGCCGGCACATGCCCGCCGCGCCTGCCCACTCCCGCCACGCAGCGCCCGTGTCGGCCGCGCCACGAACGCCGGTGCGTCACGGCCGCCGGCTGCCCGCTCATATCAAGGTTGCTCCCTCTCGATTTCATGTTATTATGATTGTTATTGATTTAAGATAGTTAGTGATTTAGGATAGTTAGGTTAGTGATTTAGGATAGTTTGGTTATTGATTTAGGATAGTTAGTGATTTAGGATAGTTAGGGTTAGTGATTTAGGATAGTTACGTTAGTGAATTTGTTTATTTAGGTAGGTAGTTTTTAGATTTGAGGTTGTGTGTTGTAGTATAGTTAAGGTTTGGTTAGGTAGTTAGGGTTTAGGTTACTGTTAGTTAGGATTTTGGATTTAGGGATTGATTAGGTATTTATTATTTAGTTTATAGTTAGTTATTTAGTTATGAATTTTGGGTATAGATACTAGTTTTCAAGTGTCGGTACTTAGTAGTGCGTGATACGTCGATTTGGATGACTTGATGAAGTTTCGTCAAATGCTTATTTCCTTAGTGAAGTTGTTTAATATGTCTGTTAATGTTACTTTGAATATATACATGTGCTTTCATAATGTGTTCGTATTGCATAACAAGTAGTTCAAATTTTGCAATGCTACATAATGTTAATTTAAATATTGTTAATTTGAATACTCTAACCCTTTGTTTATCAATTTGTAATATGATGACCCTCCCATGCAACACCCGTTGTATCCTATTTTTGAGGTGGAGTACGATGACCACCACTAAGCACACATCTTGAGTGACACCGACGCAGAGGTGGTCTTGCCTCCTTTGAGGCCCTGCACGCACACTAGGGCGCACTAGTGGGACGAGCTTTACGCGTCGTATATACGGCGTGCCAGCTTCCTCGAGCTTGTCCATATTGTCAACTACGGTTTCACTACACCATAACCTACTTTTCCCTATACTTATGTGTTGGTAAAACTAGGCTTTTGATAACACATAAAGTGTCGGCAATGATATATTTTTTAGGGTCACCTTAACTGTCGCCAATAATAGTGTAAGGCTACACGTTATGTGTCGGCGTTTGTCCTTCCAACCTAAAAAGTGTCGGCGAAAGTTTTTAGACAAACAAACTGTCGTCGTAGCCTAAGCAAACCACTGTCAAAGTGTCGTCGAAGGCTATGCACCGAAGCAAATAAGATGATAGTGTTGGGCATTCATCTCTCCTGCTCATGCGACTCGGGGAAAAAAACCCGCAGCCAGCAGAGACTGACGCCGCCGGCCACCAGCAGATCCCGACTCAGTGCGCCACCAAGAGGGCTCCTCCGCCGGGCACCGCAGGAGGGCTCCGCTGCCTCTACGGGCTAGGCGCCGTCAGTAGCCACTACCGCCGTCTCCCAATCCCACCGTAGCCGAATTCCCTGGCTGGAGTCCCGCAGCCTCCATCCCCAGGCCCTCGTCGCCGAATCCAATGACGCCGCCACCCCAGTCCCTAGCCCCCCAACGCCCTAGCCCGTCGCCTCCCAAGCCTGTCGTCCCCAAGCCCGCCGCCTCCCAAGCCCGCCATCCCGAAGCCCACCGTCGCCCTAGCCCACCACCGGCCAGCAAAAAGCGGTGCCGCCGCCGCATCCCCATTCCCCCTCCGCATCTCGTTCCTCTCATCCCTATTCTCCTGCGTGCTAGGTTTTGGCGTAGCGTACTTTCTTGTATTTTTTTCTTGGTTGCAGAAAGGAGTAGACGAAGGTGAGAAAGGCTGAAAGATTCAAGGTTTGGGTTACTTCTCTTGCCAAACTTTCATTCCGTCTAGATCCGCTCTCTTCCCCTCTTTGGAGAAGGAACATATTCAGCTCAATTTCGACGTGATGTTTACTGCTTTAGTTGATTTTGTAGAGGAACCAACAGGATTCAAGATCTTGTACACAAGAGAATCCATCAGTTTGCATGTAAGTTTTCTAATGTTGGATCGGCAACTTATTTCTAGTATATAAAGGAAAAGTTCACACTGATGGGAATTCATAGTCTTTTTACTTTGGTCCTTTATGCAAAAAAACATGTTGTGACTGTTTTATATAAAAAGACAGACAAGGGAATCAATTGAGCTTTAAGCTGCAACTGGAATTATAAGTTAGTCTTGGAATTATAAGTTATCTAACAATCCTGCAGTAACAAACTTTTTCGCAGCATGCAAGAAAAGAAGCAATGCATGCTGGAAAGCAATAGATCTTGCAGCTAAGATCTCAGAAGGACACTGAAATTAGCAAACCTCAATAGCCTCCGCTCTTGTATCTCAGGCTAGTGAAAACAGCATAGGCACATCAGGAAACTAATTTGAACTTTTGAAGCCCTTGAGAGGTTATATGTCAATGGTAACCATGATCTTTTCATTGTCACAGAGAGAAATTTCCAAATAGGTACATGAAAGTACAAATGCCTGACATGTTATGAACTCCTAGACTTTAGAAAAATGATAGCAGCTGAACCCTCGGCGAAATTAGTGCAGCAAGAATAAAACCACTGCTACTGCATCACTTTTGTGCTCTGAATGTTCTCTCTGCAATTATTCAAATTATTCAAATTGTATTTATATCCATATCTGCATCACTTTTGTGCTCTGAATGTTCTCTCTACAACTAAACTAGCGTAGTTAACTTTGATCTTGAAGTGGTTACGACGGTATTAATTGATCTGAGTTTTATTGAGGAATGTTTTTTTCTCACGATGTCATTAGGTGACCTCCAGTGATCTTTTGCGCTTTTAGATGACACCCCTTAACTATGTGGTTACTTGGTTGGATTATTGTCTAAAAATTATCTGTGTCTGTTAAATCATTTACCATGATGATTACAATGAAATGCCAGCCTTGACAGTGTATAAGTAATTTTATTTGTTGATTCAGTGTCTATTTTTCAATTTTCTCAAAGGTGACCAACTAAGCTTCTCGAAATTGTTAAGGGGATATGTGGTGAGAATTATCATATTTGTAACCATGTTTTAGAATAGGCACTTTCATCTTAATTACGTATATAATCATATATATGTATTTGTATTGCAACACGTTTGTACTATGTTTGAGGCAACACCAGAATTGTAGATCAGATGTGCAAATTTTGGTAAATTGAATTGGTGTCATCATCTTCTTTTGAAGTATTAGCTTAAAATTGTTGTTTATTGATGTTGCTTCATCGTGTCCTGCAATGCTATGTGAGGACTTTGTTCAGAGATTTATTATGTTTGTCAATTCTCTAGAAGGTATATGTGAGGACTTTGTTCAGAGATTTATTATGTTTGTCGATTCTCTTGAAGGTATGAGCTTGGGCGCCAGCCGACCAACACCAAGTTGTCAAGCAACAAGACAGTGAGGAGGGTTCGTGTTCGTGGAGGTAATGTGAAGTGGAGGGCTCTTCGCCTGGATACTGGTAACTACTCATGGTGAAGTGAAGCTATTACCCGCAAGACCTGTATCCTCGACGTGGTCTACAATGCATCAAACAATGAGCTTGTGAGGACTCAAACCCTTGTGAAGAGTGCCATTGTGCAAGTTGATGCTGCCCCATTCAAGCAGTGGTACCTCACTCACTATGGAGTTGACATCGGTAGGAAGAAAAAGGCTCCTGCTGCAAAGAAGGAATCTGCTGAGGTATTATTTCTTGCAACACAGCGTCTCACTATTTACTATTAAATGTTTTTAATAAGGGATTGGCTTCATAGTTCACACATCATGTTTTGTAGCTAGCAAATATCAGCTCTTTCTATTCTCTCTTTTAAAGACAACCGACTCACCTCATTCTTGTATGTTTATATTGTCTACTCCTATGCCTTGCAGATTCTTAGAGAACTCTTCTTTTCTTATCCATGTTTCACATTTGAATTGCATGTTTTTGCACTATGAGTTTTAGATTTCTGTATGGAAAATGTTAAATTTGATTGTTTTTATTAATATATTTTGCTTGAAGTATTTCCATAAAGCAGAGATCTATAGTTAATTAGTTTTCTATCTTTAGTGTCTGTTATGTTTCCTCTGGTGGATCACTTATTGTTTGAGATTCATTCATCTAGGGACAAGAGGGTGAGGCAGCAGCTAAGGCTGGATAACGAGCCAGCTCGGCTCGTTTGGGCTCGGCTCGTTTTGGCTCGTTAAGATAACGAGCTAGCTCGGCTCGGCTCGTTATCCTAACGAGCCAGAAAGCCAGCTCGGCTCGGCTCGTTAAAAGCTCGAGCTGGCTCGTTAAGCTCGCGAGCCAGGTATAAAAATACACAAAATATAATATTTGCATTTATTTAAAGTTTGAGAATAATAATAATACAAAAGAAATGAATCTAACAACCTTAAATCAAATAAAAAAATTAATATGCGCTAATATATATACAAGTATAATAAAATATTATAGTATTCATGCATCTAACTACCTTAAATGATACTTTTTTTTCTGGAAGCTTGGCTCGTTTAGCTCGCGAGCAGCTCGCGAGCTGGCTCGAGTTGGCTCGTTATAGCTAACGAGCTAAAATCTTGGCTCGGCTCGGCTCGTTATCTTAACGAGCCGAGCCGAGCCGAGTCGAGCTAGCCACGAGCCGAGCGAGCTAACGAGCTTCGAGTTTTTCGTCCAGCCTTAGCAGCAGCTGAGGAAACAAAGAAGAGCAACCTTGTCAAGAGGAAGCTTGAGGAGCGTCAGAAGGGACGTGAGCTTGACGCTCACATTGAAGAGCAATTTGGCAATGGAAGCTTGTTGGCATGCATTTCTTCCCGCCCTAGATAGTGTGGCCGAGCTGATGGGTACGAAATAATAGACTTCCACCAGACTTTCTTTGTTTTTGTTAGAGCAGCTTATCTGTTTGTGTACCATTTAACTTTTGTAGCTTAAAGCTTAATGTTTGTTTATACTCTTTATGTTACAATCACTGTGAGTCTAGACATTTTAGATATGTTGGCAGCTGTCACAAATTTATCCTTCTAGGCTTCAAGTAGAATGGAAGTTGTCCCCTTATTTTCACTTATATCTTATATTGCAGGCAGCTCCTTACAATACACTTTTCTTTTTTGTATAACAGGTACATCTTTGAGGGTAAAGAGCTTGAGTTCTACATGAAGAAGCTTCAGCGCAAGAAGGGCAAGGGCGCTGCAGCTTAGAGCATTCTCATTGATGGTCCTCCGTGGAAATGTGTGGCCTATTAAATATTACTCTGACTTTTTTTGTTAGTCATCTCAAGTTCAGAACGTCTATGTCATATTTTGCAGACCTGATGAGAACACTGTTTTTCAAAAATGAATCAACTCTATCTAGCTCCTAATAATTGAGATTTTCCTTCTATATGAATAACAGTGGATTTGTCAAATTATTCAAATTGTATTTATATCTATATATGCAGTATAGTTTTGTCGATAGTTTAGTTGTTGGACAGGGCATGATTCACAAAATACCTTGAAAATGGTTTCGCCAACACACAAACTATCGGGAAAGGTTTAAACTGTCAACGTAGGTCTTAACTGTCGACAAAGGCTTAACTGTCGGCGTAGGTCCACCATTTGGCAACACAAAAAGTGTCGGCGATTCCTTTAACTGACGGCGAAAGTATCGCCAACGGCTTCTAGCGCGACTATTTCTAAACTGTCGGCAAAACCTTCGCGAGAGGTTATCTGTCGGGAAAGGTACCCTTTGTCCACTGTAAAAAGTGTCGGCAAAGGTATGTTGTGTTATAGTGTTTTTAGCCCCTTGACCCAGCACTACTTACTACAATTATAGACATGTGTGAGTGTCTTCTTTGTACGTAAATATTCTTATAATAAATTTGAGTCAACTAATTCTATTCTTATAATAGGTGGAGGCTTGAGACCCACACGTTCCACCTACCTTGCGGCGAGATGACCTTGACCACGCAGGACGTGAAGGCTATCTTTGGCATTCGGTTGGGAGGACTTCCAATGATGGGTATAGTTGACAATGATCACTGGAAGGAGCTGGTGGCTCAGTTCACTGGCTTTCTTCCACCGGACGACGAGGTTTCAAAGAAAATAAGTGAGCAATTCAAGCCTATTTAATACTTGCATTGCTTTCCTACAGCCATCGGATCTCATTTTCTTTGGTGAATTTTAGGAAAAGTTCTCGTGTTTCGTCGTCCTAGATCACAGAGCGCTTTGATTACTTGGACCCACAGGTTGAGGAGGCTCAGATCGACAGGTTCGCTAGAGTGTGGCTCTGGCATTTCCTTAGTGCTTTTCTCTTCCCAGACGCCTCGGGCAACACCATCAGTTGGATCTTCCTTGACATACTACGCCAGCCGTGGGAGAACATAGCGGCGTATAGCTAGGGCAGCGGACTCCTGGCATGGACGTATCAACAGCTATGCGTTGTCTGCCGTCGCACCTTAGGGTATGCGAACCTTGAGGCTTGCTCCTACCTACTCCAGGTTTGGTGTTGGGAACGATGGCCTGTTGGGAGGCCCCTTGCTACTGGTTTACCAGTAAGTACTTCGGTTCACTATATTCTTCGAGGTAGTTACATATGATGAAATTATTAATGGCTAATTCATTATCGTGTTCAATGTAGCAATAGAACAGGTAGGATACACTCCCTACAACTCTGTATATCTGGACGGAAGCAGAGTTAGTTAGAGGAAATGCGAGGCGCAAGTACAAGGAGTACACGGATGGTCTCAACATCCTAACATAGTACCAGGTTTCGCTCTCTTTACTATCATACATGTGTCTTGTTCGATGTACACTATATCACAACCTAACTCAATTACGAAATATTCAAGTGCATTGGTGTCCTTGGGATGCTCTAGAGCTCGAGTACTATCTAAGTCCTGTCACTAGGGATGAGTCAGACGAGTATCGCTGCAATGTCCCTCTTATTTTCTTCCACATGGTCGAGATTCACTTGCCCATCAGGGTCTACAGAAAGTTTGGAAGAATGACAGGCTGCCCACCACTGCTTTACTCCACCAACCAAGAATTGCATGGGTGCGTTATTGATTAATAACAAAGCTATAATTCAGAGGTGTGTAGTACAACTAACATCATTTTGTTGCAGGTATGACAGCAGGAAGAGGTACAAGACCAATGATTAGCGCGTGACACACAATGCGTACATCTAGTTGTGGCAGACTAGGGAACGACAGTCGGTCCATGCGGGTCCCCCACACGACTAGCACACCTTCGACGCGTCCGTTCTGAAAATATTTATTTAGTGTATATGCATTTAGAAAATGCACTAACTTTAACGTCTATTTATGCAGAAGGTGAAGCGGAGCTGCAGGAAGCTAGCTCAGAAGCTGAGCTGCATGGACACTCCATGGGTGGAACCGGCAGTCCTAGCATGGTCGCATGGCACCTCTTCTGGCTATTTGAGGACACCAGCCGGCTCTTCTCAGCCAGTGACAGGTGCCACTTCCGCAGTGCGTACACTACCACATCATAGCGCTGGGAAGGACCCTGTAAGCGAGGATGACGATGACGACGACGATGACGATGACCCCCGGGTTTCCACAGACAGCACCACCAGTGGGACCCTTGGCCGCAGGACGAGATCGGCATGTCTCAGCTAGGTAGTGCCCCGCTTGGTACCCAAGGAGCCTCACAGGTAGTAACAAAGGTAGCTTCTTTAAATATGTTGGCTCCATGAACTAACGATCATAAATATTATAAGTAATCGTGCATATCATATACTTGCAGGGTACGAGCCGTGCGCACCGGTAATGTGACCACACCAACGTTGGCTATACTCCCAATGTGTTGCCAACAAATCCGAAGAGACAGAGGCGTCCAAGGGATCCTTACACTCCTGGGTCTTAGTTTGTTAGGTCGAATGAATATTGTCGTCCGAAACTTGCAGGCTTAGTTGGTTATGTTATGTCGAACATATGTTGAAGCAATGAAAATGTTACGTGGCAACTTGTCAACTTGCGCACGGACTTCATTTATTTGCTTCATATTTGTTTCAATGCATCGCAACAGCACTGCCGGTAAGATTAACTAGCAACTAGTTCGGGAACTGTTAATCCCGGCATATCTCGCCGCCGGTGGCCGGCGTCTTGACTCCGATCCTCCCGAGCTTGGTCATCGCCACCACGAAATTCTGGTTAGACGCGCAGTAGTCGACCGTACTGCGCGACCTCATGTCGGACTAGAGCACCTGGTCGGAGCCCATCGGCGAGGGGTCGAGGAAGCCAGGGTCTATGGTCGTGTCGCTGCCGATCCTTATTGATAGCAGTCGATCTTCTGTCTACGTCTAGGTCCTACCGTGCCATGCGCCGTGGCGCATCAGTGCCGCGCCAAGATCGGTGGCGCAGCAGACCCTGCCACATCACCGGTCAGCAGCCCCGGTCGTCGCCACGTCATCCTCCTGCCGTGCCACCATGCATGGCATGGCACAGGCGTTTTGCCGTGCCATGGCAATAGGCGTGGCCAAAAGTGTTAGTTTTAAAAAAAAACAGTGTTAGATTTAAAATTAGTTTACAAAAAGTGTTAACAATAAAAAAAATTCTCATGCTCACTTAATTGATATGGTTAACAAAGTAGCATAATTTTTTTATATAAATTGATAGGTTCAAGATATAATTGAAGATTTTATTTCGAGGAATACCTAGAAGATGATAACATATTAAGATGAGATTAAGTTTTTTTTTGAAATCGTAGAGCGCAACTTACATTCGAATTTCTAGAGATGGTCCTAACCATTATCAGTTCTAGCCTTCTATTATTTAGCCCCTCTCCAGGATCCGTGACTGGTTTTAGTTTGTTACAATTTTTATAGATACAATCTGTAATTTTTTTTATTCTAAGAATAAAAACCTATTAGATAAAACTGCAAACCTGACAAAATCTTATATGTGTTGGCACAAAGTCGATTTAATAATTTACAATTATTTACATAGTCAGACAAAGAAAAAAAATTTGTTAATTATGACACAAAGACAAATAAAAATCATAAAAGTGACAATTTGCTTGTACTAGTTGGAGTAGAAGAGTGTTGCCTAAATTATCTTAAAATTCAGACCCCTAAAATATAGGAGAAGTGAAAAAATAAAGGATAATAGCATTGTTTTAGACCAAAGGTATTCACCCCACTTTATTAGAAAGCGTAACGAGCACCAATGGTCCGAGGCTGGGGACACCAGCGGTACAGGAACGAACTAAGGCAAAAGCCCAGAACTTCTACCAACAAACTCCAACTAAGAACTCAACAGATAGCTCAAAAACAACTAAGGAGAAAAGAATTCAGGTGGGGGGAAAATAAAAGACTACGCAAACAACATCCCCCAAATTGGATTACATAGACGCAACTCTCGAGGAGATATTATTCAGCATTCCGTCCGTCATCTGCATCATCTTCGGCTTGAGCAGGGGGCGCCACGACTTGGCCAGCAGCAGAGCCTTGTAGATCAGGGTCGACGGGGACGACACCACCTTCTTGTCGAAGACCAACTCATTGCGAGTTTTCCAAATAGACCATAAGGCTCCTGCACATATGAAGATGGTTAAGAGTTGTTTGTTACCTCTATACTATCTCCAAGAGTAGCGAGGAACAGCTGGTTGGCGAGGATGGCCACCCCAGACAGCCTCGCAAGAATGACCACAGAAGGACAGCCAGGGGGCATTGGAATAAAATGTGATCCGAAGTCTCATAACTTCGCAAACAAGACATTTCTCAGAACCTGTCCATTTTTTCTTTTTTAACTGCACACCGCATTGTATTCTGTCATGGTTTGCCATCCACATAAAATTTTTCACTTTCAGAGGGATGGGACTTTTGTAGATCAACATAGCTCTAGCGTCAGGTATACCACCAGTTGTGAGTGATTTATACAAGGATCTTGTAGTATACTGGCCAGATTTCTCCAAAGCCCAGACCATCTTGTCCACAGCTTCAGTTAACTGAACCTCATTTAATATCTCTAAGAGTTCAGCCCACTCCTGCCTCTGACTGTCATCAAGTTGTCTTCTGAAACTAATCTCCCACTGTCCTTGGACACATGCTTTTGAGACCTCTAAGTTTTGATTAGAAGCTATTTGAAACAACTTATAGAAGCTGACATTCAAAGGACATTCCCCCAACCAACAGTCAAGCCAGAATCTAGTTTGGACTCCAGCTTTAATCTCTATTTTCCTACATCTTTGGGACCAGTCCCTCATACCAAGTAAAGATCTCCAAAACTGGAACCCCATCTTTCTTCTTAATTGGTAGATACTTTTTTGGCCCAAGTATTTCTGTCTCAACAAAGAACAGCACAGACTACTATCTCCTGTTTCCAGCTTAGCTATCCATTTTGCTAGTAAACAAATATTCATAACTCTAACATCCAGGAACCCCAAACCCCCAAACTCTTTTGGTCTGCTCAAGGCTTCCCACTTAACCATGTGATACTTCCTTTTTTTTCTGTGCCTTGCCAGTAGAACCTGGATCTGATCGAATCTAACAGCCGGTAGTTCCCTTCACATAGCTCATACACCCCCATGGTGTACATCGGAATACTAGATAGGCAAGATTCTATCAGAATAGATCTGCCACCTGTAGACAAATAATCACATTGCCAGGTGCTCAGACGCTTCTCAGCTTTATCACTCACATATCTCAACTGGTTTTTGGAAATTTTGCAAAAGCTCACTAGCATGCCTAGGTAAGTCATAGGAAAGGAACTAGCCTTACACCCAAGTATTAGTGCAGCTTGCTGTTGATCTTCTACTGACAGCCCAACAGTAAATACCTCACTTTTATCAAAGTTGATTTTCATCCCTGACATAGCTTCATAACAAGCCAGAATTCTTCTTATATTGGTTAAGTTCTCAACTGAGAACTGCAACAGCAAGATAGTATCACCAGCGTATTGCAAATGTGTGATACCTCCAGCAACCAAATAAGGGACAAGCCCATGAATCAACCCAGCAGAGGCAGCTCTAGTTAACATGGCAGAGAGAGCATCTGCCACCAAGTTGAACAGTAGAGGGGACAAAGGGTCACCTTGTCTCAAACCCTTAAAACTTCTAAAAAATTCTCCTCTCATTCCATTCATATCAATGCACACTCTGCCCCCCCTAACAGCTTGGTTGATCCATTGAATCTAAGTCTCTGAAAAACCCTTCCTCTTTAACACTTCTTCTAAGAAATTCCAGTCCACCTTATTATATGCTTTTTCAAAATCCAGTTTTAAAATAACTCCAGCTTGTTTAGACATCCTTAGCTCATGTAGCACTTCTTGCAAGATAACCACCCCTTCTAAGATGTTTCTCCCAGGAATAAAAGTAGTCTGGTAAGGACTAATAATCTCTTCAATGACAGAGGTCAATCTAATCGTGAGTGTCTTGGTGATTATCTTGTAGATCACATTTAGAAGACATACATGTCTGAATTGCTTAACTGTCATAGCAGGCTTCACCTTAGGGATAAGAGTGATCACCCCATAATTTAATCTCCAAAGCTCCAATTGCCCATCATACAAATTATCCAGCATTTCCTTTATATCCTCTCTGATGGATGGCCAGAAAGCTTTAAAGAACTCTACAGAGAAACCATCAGGGCCAGGAGCAGTATTATTTTTCATCTGTTTGATAGTTAGGTCCACCTCCTCTAGAGTAAATGGTCTGGTTAGCATATTATTGTCCTCAACACTGACCTGTTGGTGAGCCGGCCAGAGGTTAGGATCCAGGTGCATGTTTGCCACTTTTGCCTTGCCAAAGAGTTGTTTGTAATAATCTGTGATATGATCTCTCAGGGTCACTGGATTAGTTATCTCTAAACCATCAACTTCTAACATAGATACTTGCATTTTTCTCTTTCTTCCGTTGGCACATTTATGAAAGT
This sequence comes from Miscanthus floridulus, assembly GCF_019320115.1. NCBI lineage: Eukaryota > Viridiplantae > Streptophyta > Magnoliopsida > Poales > Poaceae > Miscanthus > Miscanthus floridulus. Next base: position 54,183,710 of record NC_089598.1, on the reverse strand, counting down.
AATTGGAGTTAGAGTCCCCCTGGAGCAACCATTTTTCACCCCCTCTTCTTTGCCATTGGATTTCTTCATCTAACAGAATCTGCTGTAAAGATTTGTCCAGACAATATCTCTCCTCCCATTCTTCCTGCCAAAGATCTCTATGTTCACTCCATTCATCCAACACACTAAAAATGAAATTTTATAACAATTATCACACAGACAAACTTCGTATGATCACATACACATAAAAATGCAAACTAGTAACTGTGAAGTCAAATGCAAGAAACTAGGAACGCGAAACAGCAACTAGGACAAAGTACACGCGACAGTCAATTTGGAGCATCATCAACGCAAGCCGCAACGGCTGGGGACAAAGGCAACCTTGCCACCGCGCACGTCGTAGACGATTTCCTTGGTCCGCTGCACCTGGGTTCCAATGAAGTTCCAGGGGAAATTCTCGTCGGGTGCTGCCGCGAACGCGAGGCACCCGAAGGGGAAGCCGTCGGTGAGGTGCTCGCGGAAGAAGTACATGAACTGCCTGTCGTCGAGGTCCATGGTCTCGCCGTTCCCGAACCTGAAAGTGATGTTCGGGAGGTAGATGTACTCGGTCAAGGTGAAGTTGTAGCACGTGTCAAGATCGCTGAACGCAGGCGCCGGTGGGTACTGCGCCATCGCCTTCCTGAACTCGTCGCGGAGAGCAGCGTAGATGGGCGGGTTCAGGTAGGTGAACGCCGACTGCGAGTCGATCATCGTCCCGTTGCCCCTGAACAAGGCTGGCGGGAACGGAAGGTCCTTGCCGTTGATGGCGATGGCAACGAGGTCGACGTAGTAGAAGTTGGGCCCAGTCGGGTTGGTCACCAGCGGCACGTACTTGACGCCGGCGTGGCCGGAGTAGTCAGACAGAGCTGGAGCAATGGTGAGGAAGCCGTGGGTGTCGGTGTCCGCCGGGAGGCAGTACGAGAATACCGCCGTGCCGGGGGGTGAGGAGTTCAGCACACGGGTCGCCAGCGAGTGGCGACTGAGGCTGAGGTCGATGTTCCCAACGGCCACGTCGTCGGTGAACAAGTCGTTGTCGAGCTGCAAGCAGACGACGGCGAAGTTGTCGAAGGTTGCCGACGGCGAGAGCGTGAGGGTGTCCATCACAACGGTGCCGTTACCGAACACGAAAGTCGAGTTCTGGAACGTGGTAGTGCACGATCCACCAGTAGAGCACGAGTACCCACAGTCCGGCGAGCCGCACGGCACGCTGCGGAACGAGGACGACTTGGAAGGGTCGAACCCCACGTCGCACGGCTCCCCTCGGGACGACCGAGAGAAGCACGGCTTGCACCGAATGTCGGACAGGCCGCTGACGTCAAAAAACAGGGGGAGCTGTTGCGCTGGAGTGCCGTAACCAGCGAGGACCGTGTACTCGAACAATCCGGGGAAGCTGGCGACGACGTTCTGTGTGGCGGGGACGGACAGGCCTGATGCTGGCGTGTCTGCTGACGGTGACGGGGCCGGTGCAGCGGCAGCGGCAGCGGCAGCCGCAGCCGTAGCGGCTCGGACTTGAGATAGATATCGCAGGCGTAGACTGTCGCGGTGAAGGATCTCATGCAGCGATGGCTTGCGATGCTTCCGAGCGCCGCCGCCGGCGAGGGGAGAGCATGGGCTCAGCCGGTGAACGACTGGCAGCTTGTTGCCGTTGCTATGTCCTGCAAAAGTATTAGAAGGTGGTAAAATATGCGTCAGCGTCGTGCGGTGTGGAGTTGGTCACGTTCACGTGCATCCAAGTGCGACCAAGTAGATAAATTATACAGCGCGTTGCACCTGAAGTGATCGACGGGCAACTTGTCGTCGACGGCGTGACATCCGAATCGTCAGACCATCGGAGGACGCGGCTTGACCCATGAGCGTGACTGACGACAAGGCATAGAAGCACAAGTGTCACATGCATGGTCGAAGCCATGGTGAGGAAGAGGCTAGATGACCAGTACTACGTAGCACAGCTAATCCAGCTAGTCTTCCAACAACTTGCACACACTACTGCTTGTAAGATCAGCCTTCTTATATAGACATGGCAACGTTGTCATTTGCTTCTTCTCCTGTCCATTTGTAACGAAAAGTTAACAAACAAATGGTTCATGTAAAGTACGCGTTTGATTGTTTGCACTTGAAATGATTATTCGTCTATATGATTCCGTGCTCAGACAAATTAATGCCTGCACAGCTACTGGATCAACGAAAACTGGCAGATCGACGGGATAATTTAACTGGTACAGGGGTACAGCTAGCTACCTGGTGATAACATATATACTTACCAAGAATAAACTCTGCGATATGCTTCCAGTCAGCTAGTTTCGTGTTTAGATTGGAACTTCGATGGAGCGAAGAACATCGCCGCGCCGGCAATCTGTACCAAATCATGAACGCCCGTATTTGTGCCAATCGAGAATCTATAGTTTCTGCATCTACTCGATTTGAAGCAACCGTTTGGTTGATTCCGGGAGTGTTCGGCTGGACCAAAAACACTGTTCACGCTAAAATGTTGTGAGAGAAAAATACTGATCCGGCTGAAAAAAGAAGCCAGCCAGCCAGCCAAAAAATGCCAGCCGAACACAGCCTCCGTTTGAATACTGCCAGTGCTTAATTACAAAATGGCCAATTGGGTTAATAAACTATCAAATGGCTCATTCTTTTTGTGGATCAGTGCTAAGAGCAACTCCAATCAGGGCCTACTTTTGACTTGGTGCCCCCTCTTATTTTTGTTGACCCAATTTTTTGCTTTCACTCCAACACGGCACCTAAATTTGGACCCTCAAATTCATTCATGTAGACAATGCCAAAAGGGGCCCGCTTGTCATCCTCAACGTTCTACCATCTGAGCTATCTTGCTCAATGCAGAGAGGAGCGCCTTTCATACTATCGTGCCTCACTTATCGTAGTGGCAGCCGCAGGGACGTCGCTCATTCTAGCGGCGGCCGCGGGGATGGAGCCTAGGACTAGCAAGGCTCTCATGACCGGAGGAGAAGCGCGGGAGTGAGGGAGCCCGTGACGAGCGGCAACCGTTGGGAGAGAGGAGTCGTGTGCTGCGCGTGGGAGGGAGTCCACACGTGGGGGCCAAAGGAGTCACTGTGGGGAGAGGCTTGGCTAGAGGGAGCCGCAACGAGCGGAGGCTGGATTGAGTAGGTTCGCACATCCTACCAGCGGAGGCGGACGGCCAGGGAGGACGCGCTGCTATGGAGCTGATTGAGCGACCGAGGAGCAGATCGAGCGGCTGCAGTAGCAGATCGAGCGAGGACTCGCAGAGAAGCGGTGCGGGTGATGAGAGGTAGGGAGCTTGGCGCGAGGAAAATGGATGGAGCCCTAGGAATGGGTGCCGGAGGGAGGATTTTGGTGCCCACCAAATTTCACGGCTCAAGTAGGGGTTCAGCTGTAGTAAAGTTTTTAGTCTGGGCATCCATATTTAGCTATGGGGGATCAGGTAGGGGCCTGATGGAGTTGCTCTAAGGATAATCACATGTACTTATCATTTGCCGCATTGGTAGTTGATGATCCAAAAGAATGAATTTGGGAGTTAGGTACGCATTGTTTATAAGAAACTTAAAGCTAGCTTCTTTGGATTAAACGAGTTAGGACACATAAGCCTAGGTGAACAGTTGATGAGATTATTTTTTGAAACTTCTTGCATTAGATTCCCATCCTTGGGCTTGTTTGTATTTTAGGATTTTCATAGGAATTTCGAAGGAATCCAATTCATATGTTTTGCTTACATCACATGATGTTTTGGAACTGAACATCAAGGAATGCAGTCATCTTTGATAATGGCTAGAGAGATATCAATGCATGGAAGAGGCAATTCAAAGAAGAACTTGGTCAAGTTTGTACTAAGGCCAAGCCAAGTAGACAGGCGTCCCTCATTTCTTGGAGATATAGCTTCATTTTATAGTTTTCCCTTTCTTTTTTTAGGCTTGGTAGCCTTTTAATCCTTTTTTGTTCTGTACTTTATAAATATCATTCTTTTATTTAATGAAAAAAGAAAAAAAAATATAGGTAGGAGGCTCCCCTGCTGATTCGGTAAAAAAAAGGTTTCCTTTCCTATGAAAAGGCTTGCTTTCCTTCATAAAATGGAGGAAATAAAACATCCATTTCAAGCTGTTCGAAAAATTTCCTACATGTGAATGGAGGGATGAGAAAGTCCTTATTCACTAGAGGAATAAACATGTTCTTATATTCCTGTGTTTCGAACACCGATTCCTATAAAATTCGTGTATTTTCAATCCTCTGTTTTCTACGTGCAATAATAATTTCTATTCATGTGTGCTTTCTTCCTTTCCTCTATTTTGCATTCATCCGTTCCAAACAAGACATTGTCGCATGAGGTTCTCGATCGGGAACAACAGCAAGGAAGGTGTTCTGAATTTTCAAATGCACTGATCAAGTTTCCAAATGCAACATCCGGCAAAGCATTTGGGCATATATAAGGAGTTCGGGGTAGATGTGTTGTCCAACATTTGCGCATGGTTACTTCATGGTGTTGTGTGTTGGACACGTGTTGCACGTAGAAGATGTGCCGTAAACTAATGACCCACTTCATGTCTCGTCGCTGAGTCGATGTTGTCGTAGATGGAGTGAACACGTTTTTCGGTGAACCCCGTTCGCTGGTCTGAAACTTGGCTGAAACTGACTGAAAAACACTGTTCCGGCTAAATTATTGTGAGAGAAAAACACTATTGTGGCTGAAAAAAGAAGCCGAACAAAAGCCGAGCTGAAAAACACTGTTCCGGCTGAATTGTTGAGAGAAAAAACACTGTTGCGTTGGGAGGGTTTATGTGAGGTACTCGCTTTGCTCATCCGTTCTGCATCTTTATCTAGTGTGTCCAATAGCGTGATTGGTAATGTTTAATTTGCTACTAATGTAGGTTGGTTGATTTGTGTAAAAGTATAGCTAGGCATGCAAAACCGGAGGTGTTTTTGATGAACTTGGCCTAGGGGCGGAGGAGCTGAGCTTTGAGCTAGTGTTAATGGATTCAAATCATCCAAAATTTAATTGGACATTTGTTGCATTGGATATCCTTGGATAAGGTTCATTTGGATTAAGATATTTATCCCTATATGATTTAAAAATGCCTAAAATCTAATGGGAGAAACTCAAAAAGTCCAATGCCCACATTAGATATTTTTGGATTGAGAGAGCATTATCCAATATATGAGCTTGTTCACTGGTTGGCTTCTGGGCTGATAAGTTTGACCGGTGCTAGTTTATTGTGAGAGAAAAATATTGTTGGCTGGCTAATAAGCTCTGGCTGAAATCAACAAGCGAACATGCTATATATCTGGTTTAGGTTCCTAATATGGGTCCCACATATTCACCATACCCCACAAGCTAGGCATGCAAAACAGGAGGTTGTTGTACTAAGTCATTTTTCAAACAAATTAAAGTTAATTTTGCTAAAATTTTTAGGTATAAACACCAACTTTCTAATCCAAGGTCCTACTTGAGATCTTAGGATTTTGGACCGTATATACCAATTACAATCCTATAAAGGGTCCCCTTCATTTTGGAGCGCCTAGAGACGTTTCCCTGCTGGCCACCCTGGGGCTGGCCCTACAATGATGCATTATATCATTATGCCATATGGCCATTTCGAGGATAGGGTTTGAATTTCATCAGGCAGACTCATCATCCTTCTTCCAAGGGACATAGCTTTATGCTAGTGGCTACAGGCCTATTTGGTTTCCACCCTGGGAAACGCGCTTAAGCCAAGCATCAATCACTTCAGCAGACACGTGCTTTGCCAAGTGCAATTGCACTCGGCAAAGAGCTGTCGGCATATCCCTTCACGACAAATGCTTCTTTGCCGAGTGCCGCATATCGGGCACTCGGCAAAGGATTTCCCGAGTGCCACAACGGCACTCGATAAAGAAAAGCCACCGTGACGGCCCCTTTGCCCAGTGCCATGCGTCGGCACTCGGCAAAGAAATGTGCTTTTTTTTAAAATGCTTTGCCGAGTGCCTGCATCTGGCACTCGGCAAAGCTTGTTTTCTTTTTTTTTGGATTTTCTTTGCCGAGTGCTGTAGGTAGGCACTCGGCAAAGCAGTTTTTTTTTAATTTTCTTTGCCGAGTGCCTTGACCATGGCACTCGGCAAAGCTGAGAAGCTTAGTGTCCCAGATTCCCAGCTTTGCCGAGTGTCATGGTCATGACACTCGGCAAAGAAGTGAAAAAAATTCAAATTTTTTTAGGTTTTTAGTCTTCCATCGTTGCAAACAAGATATACATCATATATATATATATATAACACAACTATATATCACACAAATGTATATCACAATCCATCACAAACACAAACATAGCATACAAGTATCACAATCTCGACTCCCAAGTCCAAAGTCCAAACACACAAGCATAGTTCACAAAGTTCACAAGTGCATTATATCACAACGGCTGCCATTTGAAGCTTACGGCGACGGTTCGGGTTGGGATGGCCCAACGTGCGATCCCGACGACCCTCCGAGGTGGTTCGACGCCGCCCCCAATTGATGCTGCACAAAATAGAAGAGATTGCACGTGAGCGACAAGAGAAGAGATAAATATGCAAGATAAATATCCGCCACTACCACCACCACCACATCACCACCATGACCACCACCACCATGAGCACCACAACACCGTGACCACCACCACCAACACTACACCACCATGACCACCACACCACCACCACCATCACCACTAGGTTTCTCTAGGTTTCACTAGGTTTCTCTAAGTTTCAGCATAGAAAGTAAAACTTCGTACTTATACTCACCGAGGTAGAATCAGGACATTCTGGAGGTGGATCTGGAGCAAGCAGCGTCTGTGGGATCGCCCAACCTTGTTGCTGGCCAATTTGCTGCATGAACTTGATCATCTCGGCCATCTGCCGCTGATCTTGCTCCCGCTGGGCCTCCAAAGCCTGTAGCCTCTGCCGCTCGGCCTCCCGTTCCTGCACCTAGGCCTGCAGCATTTGACCCCAATGTTTCAATAATGCATAGGTAAGGTATGTAAAAGTCAAAGAACGACGAATGAAACAGGAATGCTTACCTGGAGTGCCGACACCCTGGTCGGCCATTGGCGTATGGGCACGCTTGAGCTCGTGCTCGCTGCTCAGAGCTGGTGGAGAGGAGGAGTAGAGGCCGTGTTGAGGACGCCGTCGCCAATCTAGAACCGCCCATGCTTCTTGCCTTGCCCCACCCTCATCACGAGCTAAGGATCAAGGCGCTCCTCGGTTCTCGGATCGTAGCTCGGCCCATGGACTAACCTTGCCGCCTCCGTGTACAAAGAGATGTGGGTGTGGATGCTGGAGTTGGTGTATGCCTCAAGCGAGGCATATGGGTCGTACTCGATGTCGGCCGTCGCCTTGCCCATGTGAGCTAGAGCATATGCCTTGAGTTGACCAACTGGCTGGCCACCCCACTGTTCTCCAAGTGTGGTCTCACCACCTCCTCTCTAGTACGATGGGCTTCACCATGGAACACCCACCAGGTATAGTTTGGCGTAAATCCATACTTGCAAAGATGTTCCCCCATGATCTTTCTTGTTTTTCTTTTCCTGTTTCCACATTCACTACAGGGACAGAATGTGTCTCTCGCTCCATTAGTTGCCTTGCCAAATGCTTGGTTCAAGAAACCCTCGGTCTTGTCCATCCATTCAGGGGTGATTTCAGCCTGACTTGGGCGACCTGTGTACATCCACTCACGGTTATCCATCCTCTAGCATATACATGAGCGAGTAATATAACCACCAATTGCATCTGAATGGCGTGCCTATTGTCTAATGGGTGAGGATAGGTCCTAATCCCACCCGCGGATGCATAGATGAGGTTAGTTTACATGCTCTACTCCGATCTGAGACAGAATTTCGGAAGCACCTCCCCGCTGTTCTCCCGATACACGTCCTAGAAGGGAGAGTGTGTATCCGGAGAATAACAGGGAGGTGGTGCCAAAACTCTATCTCGGATCGAAGCAGAACATGGAAACTACCCCATCTACGCATCCGCGGGTTGTCCAAAAAAGTGGACAATCTGAAACAGATACGGTCTTAGATATGCGCAGATCCGCATACCTCCAACCTTATCTGTTTTAAATGGGAGACGCCTAACTAGGTTACACCGATCTATGACAACGATAAGAAAGAGAGGTTATTTATACCTAGGGTGGCGGTGGAGTCAGCCTATCGGGGCAGTGGCGAGGCGATGCTGTGCAGGTAGGACCGCAGCGCCAACGAAGACGATCGGGTCGCCTACGTACTCCGGGTCCCCTCCGACGGGTCCTGCTCTGCAAAAGAAGAATTATAATACTATAAGTTAAAAATTTTGGCAAAACCTCCCCTGTACGGGGAGGTTTCCAAAACTTGTAAGAAAAAAGCCGGCACAATGGCCGACAGCATATATACGACATGAAGGCCCACACATCCACATACGACACGAAGGCTATCAATCACCTTCGTCTCCAGCAAGGGGCGGGGACGACGGCAGGGACGAACGGCGAGGGGCGTGGTCGGTGGCCGAGGCTCCTCCTCCTCCCTTCTCCTTCCTCCTCCCTTCTCCTTCTCCTCCCTTCTCCTTCTTCCTTCTCCCTTCTCTCCTACACCTCCCTTCTCTCCTCTACTCCCCTGCTCCTCCTCTCCTCCACTCTGGCGGTTCAGGGGCGGGGCCAGCTGCGGCGGAGGTCGGGCGGCGATGGGGCGGGGCCAGGGCGGGGCGGCACACCACCGGCCAGGGAGGGCAGACCCGGGCGTGGGCCGACTGCGGCGGAGCTCCGGTGGCACCGGTGGTCCACGACGGCGGGGCGGGGCCAGGGCGCGCGGCTGTGAGAGGGAGAGTGGGAGCGGGCCGACCCGCCCGCTAAGGTTAAGTGGGGCGGCCCTTTGCCGAGTGCTGAGATGCGGGCACTCGGCAAAGAAATTCAGGGGGGTTCTTTTAATCCAAAAGATGATTTTTTTTTAATATTCTTTGCCGAGTGCTGCAAGCTTGGCACTCGGCAAAGTATTTTTATTTTTTTTATTTTTGTTTTCAAATTTTTTCTGTGGCATTTATACAGTACCTTGAAGCACATGTTCCAATTTGAAACTTTTCTATGACTTTTTGGTATATTTTTTATTTTTTTTATGTTTACTTGAATTTTTCTCGAAAAAGTAAATTTGAACTGCAGGTGCATGAAATATTGGAATTTAGCGATTCAAAAAATGGTATTCATGTTTTTGAGTGTATTTTGAGGCCGTGTGCAGGGACATTCGTAAAATTTCGAACATCTGTTTCACGAAACATGACCACCAACTTGTTAAAAAGTGTTTTTTAATTATATAAAATACAAACGAAGTCCAAAAATTACGAAACTTGTCGAGGTGTCGTGTCATCGCATGTAGAGGTTGTGGTAAAAAATTTAGAAGTTTCCAAGCAAGTTGTGACGTACGATGCCAGGTTTTAGGCATCGTACATCACAACTTGCTTGGAAACTTCTAAATTTTTTACCACAACCTCTACATGCGATGACACGACACCTCGACAAGTTTCATGATTTTCGGACTTCCTTTGTATTTTATATAATTAAAAAATACTTTTTTAACAAGTTGGTGGTCATGTTTCGTGAAACAGATGTTCGAAATTTCATGAATGTCCCTGCACACGGCCTCAAAATACACTCAAAAACATGAATACCATTTTTTGAATTGCTAAATTCTAATATTTCATGCACCTGTAGTTCAAATTTACTTTTTTGAGAAAAAAATCAAGTAAACATAAAAAAATAAAAAATATACCAAAAGTCATAGAAAAGTTCCAAATTGGAACATGTGTTTCAAGGTACTGTATAAATGCCACAGAAAAAATTTGAAAACAAAAATAAAAAAAATAAAAATACTTTGCCGAGTGTCGGAATTGGTACTCGGCAAAGGAACCTCTTTGCCGAGTGCCGGCTTGCAGCACTCGGCAAAGACAACACGTTTGCCGAGTGCTAACGGCCAGCACTCGGCAAAGGATGACGGAGGGGCCACCGGCGTCGCCTGAGGTATTTTGCCGAGGGTTATTCCTAAGAGGACGTTTGCCGAGTGTCCCTCTTTGCCGAGTGTTTGGCACTCGGCAAAGATGGCCTTTGCCGAGTGCCGGCTTTTGCCGAGTGCGGCACTCGGCAAACTGCCTCTTTGCCGAGTGCCCGTGTTTCGACACTCGGCAAAGCGCCGAGCACTCGGCAAAGAGCGCGTCTTCCGTAGTGAATGCCAGGTGTTTGACAATCAGATACAGTTGCCTGCCGTCCCCAGGCGAGGGTGACGTCAAACATGCTCTATATATTAGTTCACAAAGTGGATCAAAGTTATGCCTTTTAACAACATAATACATAAGGAAGTAGTTGAATTTATTACTGAGCATATTATTCACAGATTCCTCGTGCCTCAAACTTTAACTATGGATCAAGGTGCTTCTTTTGTGTCAACAGAGGTTCATGAATTTGTTGAATCTTATAAAATAAAATTCCTCAATTCTTCCCCATTTATGCTCAGGCCAATTGTCAAGCCGAGTCTAGTAACAAGATCTTAATCAAACTTGTGAAAAATAAGTTTGCGGATAATCCAAAAAAATGACACAAGGTTCTGTTTGATGCTTTATGGACTCATCGCATATCTAGACACGGTGTTACCAAGGTTACTCCCTTCAAGCTGGTTTATTGATATGAGGTGGTGTTGCCAGCTGAGATAAAGTACTAAAGTTAGATGCATACATATTGGCTAAATAGAATGACTTGTCTGATGTTATTTACCACGAGTTGATGATAGACAATGTCAACGAGGTGACCCGACAAGAGGATGAAAGCTTTGAAGGACCAAACTTGTGTTGCCAAGGCTTACAACAAGAAGGGGATAAATAAATCGTGTTCCTGAAAAAAAAAAGCTAGCCACAGGACCACTATTTTTCGTCCTTGTCAACTTTATTTAAGCAATCCAGCTACCTTGCACGAGTTCCCTGTCCAAGCACGGATGCGAAGCACCACAAGTTGTCACCCTGTGGGATGTGATCATTATCATATCCAATCCCGTGTAATTACGACGATGATGACTGAGAACTAACAATGCAATATATATAAGTGCCTGGAACTGTGAAGTGTAAGATACATAAATAGAGCTGGTAGTCTCCGATCCCCAAGCATCCTGATCCTACACTAGCTACTCGTAGGGTGTACGTGTGCAACCTTCGGAAACGAGATGAAATCAAGCTCCGTCCAAACTCACATGGCCGACGAGTCGTCTACCCACGACATGAAGCTGCTGATGCCACCACTTCCACATGGCGCCTGCGGTAGCACCAAGGCACCTGCCCCGTTGGTCGACAAAACCCTGTGCTGCGCCTGTGACATCATCAAGCTCCTGCCGACCGGCACTGTCATGGCCTTCCATGCGCTGGCGCCGTCCTTCAGCAACCACGGCGTGTGCGGCACTGCCAGCCGGTACCTTACCCTCGCTCTCATCGGCGCTTGCACTGCCTCCTGCTTGCTGCTCTCCTTCACCGACAGCCTGGTGGGCCACGACGGCCGGTTCTACTATGGCGTGGCCACGCCGTGGGGCTTCTACCCGTTCAACTTCGACGGGACATGCGACGAGCGGAGGCGCAGGTTCGCCAACATCCCCTGGATGAAGATCAAGGCGCTGGACTTCGTGCACGCGCTCGTCTCGGCGGTCCTGTTCATCGTCGTGGCCCTCGGCAACGCCGGCATACAGAGCTGCCTGTTCCTGGACATCGGGCCGGACGTCAGGGAAGTGCTCATGAACCTGCCGGTGGGGCTAGGGTTCCTCTCCAGCATGGTGTTCATGATCTTCCCGACAACCAGGAAGAGCATCGGGTACACGGATTTGATGCCTCATCAACAAGAAGAAGATGGGAAACGAAGCAATAATAATGCCGTATAAAGGAAAAGAAATATCCGGTTGATTATTATCAATTTACCAGTAATAACCATGGTTTTCATCTATGCATCATATCCCTGTTTTTAAGACTCACATGTGTTCGAAACAGAATAAACTTTTTGTTATCTCCCTTCATTTAAACTATATCATATCAGCTTATTCAATGACTATGAAACTCTCTCATTGAGGCTAACCTTATTACCAGATGCTTCAAAACTGACAGTGATATGGTATTCACTGCCACTTGTTTTGAAATCGGTATGCAAGATTTTAATATAGCTCACTGCAGTGATATTATCCTTAGATCTGAAAATAAAATCAATTTTAGGTAAGCCATGGCCTCACTTCAGCCTTGAGTCTACCTCTCTCATCGCCCCTTCCCTCTCCCTCTCAGCCTCTCTCCTTCCCTTTCCCAGTGCAGTAGAAGAGCTCATTCGATGGCAGCGGCGTGAAGGACCATTGGCAGCTACATGTGTGGGGGAATCAAATTGTGCAACCAATTTAATAGGAAGAACAAGAGCTTTACCAGTCTTAGATGCAAATAGCAATACAATAACATGGTCTAACCCTCCTAGGTCCTGAGCATAGGTTTATATGATATTTGGAACATCGAAAACTGACCAGGTCTTCAAAAGAAAATAAAACGGAAATTTAGGCTACAACCAAAGTATTGTTTCGGAGATTGAGGCAGACTTTGGGTGGATCTATCAATGGGACCGAACCTTTGGCAAAATGCTCGAAGTAATCAATCCAACGAGTGTTTATAAAATAGGACTCCGTAACATTATATCATTGAATGAAATACAGAGATATGCCAAGTTTCATTTTTTTTAAAAACACCAAAGCAAGATTTTTGGATATATTTTGAACTTCTGACTTAGACAATTTTCACTGGATATGTACCCCTGATAGGACCGGAAATTGATTGGGCAAGGCCGGCTTGTGTTGGGTGACACGTACGTTACTTCACACCGTTCTTTGTCTGCATGCATGGAATCTGAAGTCAGTTTCTAATGGCCCGTTTGTCGTGCCCAATGCATTCGAAAAAAATCATGGTGTCATATGTAAGATTGCTATATGTCATACAAATGTCATTAAATTGATGTATAGAGACAACCTCTACATTGTATATTAACATATTGTTTCTTTTGAGGTGCCCCCTGAAATTTATGGTGGTGCATATTTTTTGCTTTGGTTGAAAGGTACCGGTGATACTTTGTAGAACTTTTTACCTTCGATTTTTCTGACCGTTGATCTGATAATTTTAATAAAAAGAATTTATTAACTATTAATTAATTAATTAAATTCAGTACGGTCTAACCTATTTTTGATACTGATTCCATCAGTTTGGTACTTCCTGATATCTTGGGTACTTCCTGATATCTTGGTTTTGTACCTCCTATTTTTTTCACCATTGGACATATACTTATGGACGCCTCTATTTTTATTAATCACCGTATTTTTTTTTTATTTTTTTCTCTTTTTTAATTCTCACCACATCAGGGAAAAATCATATGTGGGACCTAATTAATGCCCATCGTACTCCTCATTGAAAATTTGAAAGTAGCCCAACCTGTTCCCGGAGCTGTCAAATTCAAATCGACACGGAATCCAAAACGGGACAAACGAAACGCTGCAACCTATGGTTAATTATTCCCACTTATTAGATAGTAAAAACAATCGACAAAATGTCAAGGACTATATATCGCCGTCGCTCTGATAGAACGACTTGGCGCCGATGAGTTTGTTGTTGCACCATATCCTTTTCCCCGGTAGGAGCCCATCCACCGCGCTGGCGAGTTGACCCCGCCGTTCACCACGGCACGCCCTGATGATGGTGCGCCTTTAACGTACTTGGAGTTCCTCCAGACGCAACGCATTGCAACATACGTCTAAAATATATAAGACATACAATTACAACATATATATATATATATATATATATATATATATATATATATATATATAGTCATTGCAACATATGTAATACTAGATCTACTTTTGCAACATCTGAACGAAACAAATGTAACATCCAGATGAAACGTATAGAGATCGACACCGCCGCGGAGCTCGATGCCACGGAGTGGCACGGAGGTCACCGGTATGGAACTCATTGGCTGCACGGACCTCGGCAGTGGCTTTGGCAGGTAGATGGAAACGCGGTGGAGGCAGTGAATCCATGCGGACAGGGCACGTGCGCGGGCTGGGCGAGCCGCACGAGTGAGGGGCCGTGGCACGCAACGCAGGCGAGCGATGCGGACAAGGGCTCGCGGCGCACAACACAAGCGGGCGGCGCGAGCTGCGCGGACCATCACCCAAGGCATGGCATCAAAGACACTGCACGCTGGAAGGAGCCACAACATACCCGACCCCCGAGTAGAGTCCGCGCTGCACCTAGGAAGTGCCCGACGAAGACAACCACAACACCAAGCCATCTCGCGGACGCAGTGCAACGAGCGACGCCATTCTATGTCACGCTGGAGCCATCGTATGAGCCCACGCCACCACGGCATCCTCCTTGCCTTCCGTGGCACCACGCACTGCAGCCACAACGCCGAGTTGGTCCGTGGGAGCGCAACGTGCAGCGTGGGCGGGGTCCATCCAGATGGACGTATGCCCTATAGACCGCGGAGTGGAGCGCTGCTCCGGTGGAGAAGGCGGCTGACATGGCCCGATGGAGAGGGGGATGGTGGGCGTCGGCGCTGGAGCATGGTGGAGAGAGAGGACGATGGCTAGTCGGGCGCGATGGAGAGCGCCGCAGCGGCGTGGTCGCGCTGGAGCATGCGCGCGGTGGAGAGCGTTGTGGTGGTGCGGACTTGACTATGGTGCGGTGAATGGAGATGAACAAACGACGGCACATGAACAAATTTGGTTGGGGCGAGAGCAGAAACACAAGTGGATGGAGAGTTTTGCCGTTGGGCTGGTGTCGTGGCCCATCAACGAGAGTGTGCGTACTGACGGACATCCTTAGCACAGCATTACGTAAAATCATATTGGGACCGACTTAATGCCCATCATACTCCACATTGAAAATTTGAAATTTGAAAGTAGCCCAACCTGTTGCTTGAGCTGACAAATTCAAATCGACACGAAATCTAAAATGGGATAAATGGAATGCCACAACCTACGTTTAATTATTCCAACTTATTAAACCGTAGAAGCAATCGACAATTGTCAAATATTGCCATCGCTGGGGTCGTTGTCTCTGTTGACGACTTGGCGCTGATGAGCTTGTTGTTGCACCGTGTTGGGACAAGTGTCCAGATCAGGGTTGATTGGTGGAGGCTCCTTAGTAAATGCTAGCTAGAGAAGGTCCATTGGTTAAGGCCGACGGGAGAAGGCCTTGAAGAGAAGGCCGGTGGGAGAAGGCTCTGGGAGAAGGCCAGTGGGAGAAGGTCTCCCAGCGAAGGCCACGCAGGAGAAAGCCTGAGGGAGAAGGTCTCCCTATGAAGGCCGATGGGAGAAGGCCTCCCGGCGAAGGCCGATGGGAGAAGGCCTCCCGGCGAAGGCTGGCGGGAAAAGGCCTCCCGGCGAAGGCCGACGGGAGAAGGTTGCCCGGAGAAGACCGGTGGGAGAAGACCTCTCGACGAAGGCTGATGAGAGAAGGCTGACGGGAGAAGGTCTCACAACGAAGGTCTCAGACGAACGTTCTGGACGAAGGCCCGATGGTTGCGCCATGTGAAGGTTCTGCAAAGAAGGCTTCACACTGAAGGTTTAATGTGGAGGCTTAGTGGAGATGCCCCCGTGATGAATGTTCCGGTCGAAGAAGGTCCAGCCGGAGAAGGCTACCCAAAAAGGATTACCGACGAAGGCTCCAACACGCAAGAGGGAAGAGTTAGGTGGTGACTAGGGTTTGAGAAAAATGAGTGGGAGAGGAGAGAGCCCCCTTGCCCTCATATTATTGGCATTATAAAGGCAAGTGAAAATTTACAAGCGACCTCTTGGTGGGGGTTGGTTTTACATGCCACTCCAATGGCGCTAGTTGGGCCTCTTTTAGGGGCCTTGGCCCATATGAATATGGCATGTCCCAACAGTAGCCCCCTCATCTATTATGTTATGGCCGGTACTACATGACCTAGTAGATGCTCATACTATAAGAGGCATAATACAACTCGAACCTTGGTTGCGAGGACCATCCTTCACAAACAACAGATGCATGCCTCACTTAAAACTCCATCCAAAAACCCTATGGGAAAAAAGGGAATAGAGAAAAGAGCACGTGCACGACTCTAACCTATACATGTTCTATGTCCTAAGGCATCTACCTCTGAGTGCCTTGTTCTTCCAAATGTCTTCACCTTTGGGCCTCGATTTCTTTCTTCACTTCTATGATATGGTTCGTTGGCTTTGCCTGGAGCGCAGGCCTTCATCTTCAAGGCCTTCTCCAATATCTTCTCGGCATGCAGGTGTTGCAGGGTCAAAACCATGGCAAGCATTGTTGTTCAAGTCAGTATTAGACTATGGGTCTCTAGTGGCTCGGGTGGACTCAGGAGCACAAGAATCACGTAGAGAAGACGCAACCATTTATCCTGGTTCAGGCCAATTCGGTCCCTACATCTAGTAGCTGATGATCCTTATACTCAAGAGCACCCAAATCGGGGGGGGGGGGATATAACAGAGTGTAGAGAGAGATTTGGTAGAGGGTTAGCTCAGTGCTAATCCTAAGGTTGCCTCGCCACTGGTGGAGCCTTCCCCCACGTCGGAGAGGAGGAAGACAACAGGATGCGGAGGAGGAGCTCTCGGTGCCCCTCTCTAGGTTGCCTTACTCCCTATGCGGAGCAGAGGCAGATGGAATGGAATGGAGTGTCTGGTGATCGATCTGGGATCCTGTCCCCTCCTAGGTCTGACCTTATCCCTTATATAATGAGATAGGTCAGATACATGGTGGTTTGGGGGAACTAGTCTATGGTCTATGTGCGTTGGAGTCTAGGAGGGTCTTGCAGCGGTGCGCCATGGACCGTGGCGATGTCCGACTACTCTATTCTAACATTCTGCGTGTCAGGCTATGTCGGCTTGGACTGGCCTCCCTAGGTGGACCTTCTGAAGTATTCTTGGTGACGAAGGAGGTCGGCTACAGGGGCTGATGTGCGGGCCCAAAGCCCCCAAGAGGCCGAAGGAGAGCTTTGTCTTCTTGTGGCACACCCTGGACATGACCTGGTCAGGGGAACAGTTGGCAGGGCCATGCCTGGGGAGTAGCACCATGGAGCCCCCGATAGCCCGGGGCTTGTTTTCTTGTGCCTAGTCCTTGGTTGACGTCGTTAGCCGAGTAGGAGCCAAGGCCCAGGCCTAGATGCGTCGTAGATCGGGTGCCTAAGCTCGGGCAAGCCCCCGAGCCCCTAGCAGTGGTCGTGGCCAAGTCAGGCTTGGCCATGTCTCTATGCTAGAGGGTGCGCGCGAGCGCTCGGGCAATCCTGAAGGGGTTGGTCGGGAGTCTTCTTCGATCGGGAACCATTGGACCTAAGGCTTAACATACCCATATATTAGGATCTCGTCAGCAGGTCTTTGGCATGAAGGTCTTCTTAGCATGAATGTCTTTATCTTTGAGCCTTCTCAGTGCATAGGTCTTCATCTTCAAAGCCTTCTCACGAGCGTTGGGCAAAAAAGACTTCGTATTCTGGAGTTGTTGGTCCTTCGATATGTTCCCCTAGCCCCTCTTGGCTGGTGCTTGTAACTAGGGATGAAAATGGATCGGATAAGGATGGATATCACTGATATTATATTTGTTTTCATATTTTTGTTCATATTAGGATTTGAATACGGATAGTGTCAACCATGCCGGATATGATACAATTGGATATCAGCATCATAAATATGCAATTTGAGTATTCGGATACAGATATGGTATCGAATGTTGAATATCTAGACTCGGATATGGATAGATCTGAACCCCTTTAAACGGATTCAGTCTTGAATACGAGCAGAAAATATCCGTACCATTTTCACCCTTGCTCGTAACGAAGGTGTAGTCGATGTAGTCATAGTAGTGGAAGTAGATGTTTGGACTAGAGTTGCCGATGAGCCCCTTGAGTCGAAGTGGTTGACGACGGTGTGGTAGACCTTGGTGTCAAAGGAGTTGATTAAGCCCCTTGATCTTGATGATGATGATAAGTCATTGTGGGCATTGATGCTGGTGGTGTAGATATTGGTGTTGACGATGAAGGTGTCGATGAAGCCCCCTCATGATGATGTATTAGCGGAGGCGAGTCATCCTGGTTCGCCATGACTATTTACGAAGACCCTCCTGCAAAGGTATTTGGTGGAGACGAGGTTGGTGTAGATGCCAAAGGTGATGGCAATGGCCCTCTTGCAAAGTTTTTTGGTGAAGGTGTCCTGAAAAAAGGTGCTTTAGTGGAGGCGATGTTGGTGAAGTCACTGAAGATGGTGGCGAAGTTTGTCATGCCAGAGGCAATGCCAATGTGGGCACCGACACCGCCTGCCGAAGGCCGGAGAAGTCACGTAAAAATGCACCTGAGTTGATCTCTTTCATTTTTAGGGACTTAGGTTGCACGTTATAGCTTTGTCGAATATCGACATGCTTGCAAGTTTTCGACAATCAAAAAGACATTAGCTTTTTACTTGCTGCAAAGATGGTTAGTCATTTCATATAATATGCGAGGGGTGAAGTTTTTGAAGGTTTTGAGAGAGCGAAGGTACGGATGCCTGCTGCAGACAGGTATTTGTCGGGTAAGGCTTTTTGAAGCTTTTGAGAGTGATGGCCCCAATGCCTGATCATGGATAGGTCTTTGTCAGGTTCCGCGGTGCAATACATTTATGTAATGCATGTATGTATGTGATGATGCAAGTAAGTGCATTTGCATTAAAGTATTAAAAGGGGTAAACATATCATACACCCTGCAAAAATGAAGGTTGTGCTTGAACAAAAGGTAAGCCCTAGATATAAGAACTAATACCCTCGAATGAGAGGGTTGTAGTTTTGGGTGGCCAGAGAAGGCTACCATTCAAGAACATGCATGGTTATAGAAGTGACTTGTAACATTAAATATAAAAAGGATCAGTTCCCTGTGAAGGTTAGCTCAGATAAAATTTGGTTAATGCATATTATGAAAACCTAAAAGAATTGAACAATATAACCTGCAAAAAAGAGCAAAACATATTGGTGTTTGTGGCCTCAAAGGTTGGGTATCTGTCGAAAGTCAATTTTTGATAGAGGCCGCTGACTAGAGGGCTGCTGACATATGGAGGCTGCTGAATGACAAAGGCTGCCAACTGACTAAGGCTGCTGAATAACGAAGGCTGCTGACAGATGAAGGCTACTAGCTAACGAAGGCCCATGACTAACGAAGGCTGCTAGCAGACAAAGGCTACTAAATGGCAAAGACCAATGACTAATGAAGGCCAATGACAGACGAAGGCTGCTATTTGATGAAGGCCTATGATTGATGAAAGTTGCTGACCGACGAATGCTGCTGGCTAACGAAGGCCAATGACTAACGAAGGCTACTAATTGAGGACACCCAATGATAGGTGAAGGCCACTAACTGATGAATGCCAATGACTGATGAAGGCTATAGACTGATGATACCCAGTGATAGATGAAGGCCACTGACTGGTAAAGGCAACTAACTGGCGAAGGCTATTGACTAGCGAATGCTGATAACTGACGAAGGCTGCTAAGAACCAATGATAGATGAGGGACACTAACAAATGATGAAAGGCAATGACTGACGAATGCCAATAACAGATGAAGGCTAATAACTGATGATTGCCAATTATAGATGAAAGCCACTAACAAATTATGAAAGCTAACAACTGACGAAGGTCACTGAATGATGAAGGCTACTGAGAACCAATGATAGGTGAAGGCCACTGGCAAATGATGAAAGCCAATAACTGACGAAGGCTCTGCTGAGAACCAATGATAGGTGAAGGCTACTGACAAATGATAAAAGCCAATAACTGATGAAGGCCGTTGATTGACGAAGGCTGTTGGCTGATAATAACCCATGATAGATGAATACCACTGACTTACTGACTAACAAAAGCCACTGACTGACGAAGGCTGAATTCCATGGGAGGCTACTATCTAATGTAAACTATGTATCTTGTGATTGTAAGAAAAACATGCTTATGATGAAGAAAATATACTCTATGGGACATTAGCTTGGTAGGATAAGAGATACTTACAGTGGTGGTGACCTGCATGTTAGTAACAAAGAGATTCAACATAAGAAAAGAATAGGTGTTTTGAATTAGCCAGTTTAGGCCAAGAATGTATAGCCCCTTAGGCGATACTTTTAGTGTGGCAAAGGTCATGACAACTTTCTTGGTCACATTGGTGACAAGTTATATATGCGAAGGTTAATTTTTGAAATTTGTTTTGAGAGACAAAGATTAGATCAAAATTATGACGAATCAAAAATCCTTAGACATTATGAGCTAGTGAGAATTTATGAACCGGTGACAAATACTCACTTGTGTTGGCTTGGTTTCTATGGGAGGATACCTTTAGTGTGATAGGTCGTAAATTTTCAGCTGCAAAGAGGCCAGTGACTTGGCCATGGACGGAGATTAGCTCATAAAAATAAATATTATTATAATTATTTAAAAAATGTTGGCATGGCCGAAGGCTTGATGGTAGCTTTGATAATTTTTTGAAAACTTGGTGGGGCCTTAGCCAAGGATATGATCTCAGCCAACTTTTGGTGAAGGTGGTGAAGGTGTAAGGTGGTCTTACCTTCGTCTGGAGGTTATTACCTTTCCTCAAGGTTTCCACATGTTCAAACCTTTGCTCTGCTGATGAATGTTGTTGAAAAAGGTTGGCTTCACTAGCGAAGGCTACTAAGGAAGACTTTTGTTGTAGGAAAAACTCGAAATTTTCTAGCTTGTTAGACAAAGATTGATAAAACTGATCGAAGGCTGATGCTCGAAGAAAAAACATCATTTTCATCTTCTCATACGAAGGCCGATGAAAATGATCGAAGGCTGGCTTCACTTATGAAGGCTGCTGAGGAAGGCTATTGAATGACAAAGGCTAATGACTAATGAAGACTGTTTCTTGATGGAGGCCAATAAGTGACGAAGGCTGCTAAGAACCATTGATAGATGAAGTTTGCTGACGATGAAGGCCACTGACTGTTGAAGGTCAATAACTGACTAAGGCCACTGACTGATGAGAGCCAATAACTAACGAAGACTGTTGACTGTCGTAGGTCGCTGACTGTTAAAAACCAATAACTGACGAAGGCTATCAACAGATGAAGGCTCATGACTGTCGAAGGCCGCTAGCTAATGAAAACAAATGATTGATAGAGGATCACTGAAGTATCCGATGAAGGTTGAGTATTTCATGAAAGTCACTGATTGATGGAGGGTTCTAACTTATGAAGGCAAATAACTAACCAAGAGCACTAACTAATGAAGGCCAATAACTGATGAGATCTATAGACCGCTGAAGACTACCTAGGTCTTTGTCAAGTTCAGGCGCTTTGTGCCATGGAGGTCATTCTGTATCCTTGAGCCTTTGGCTTGGGTAATAGAGGGTCCTCTTTCTACTGGAAAAGCTATTGTCAAATGTTGTGGCTCCATTGCTAGCCACTTTCAACTTATGGGCTCATGAGAAATACTCACTCATGTTGGCTTGGTTCCTGTATGAGGATACTTAGTCAAGTGGTGTGTTCCTGCAAGACAACACTTTGATGTCTACATGAGACGTTAGTGTTTGATATGCAAGTGGTTGTAGTCTGGCAAAGAAAACATGATATACTTATTTTATATACTGGTGTTTCAAAGCCTAGATCATACCTTTGCCCTAAAGATCTTACCTTTCGCGGGTCTTCTCTTAGGTTCAAGCCTTCACTCTCAAAAAATTTATTCATGCCGAACACGGTGGGCGCCAATGTTGGGACAAGCATTCCGAACAGGGTTGAGAGGTGGAGGCTCCTTTGTGAATGCTAGCTAGAGAAGGTCCCTCAATGAAGACTAGAGGGAGAAGGCCTGCAGGAGAAGGTCTCTCTATGAAGGTCGGCGGGACAATGCCTCTCGACGAAGGCTAATGGGAGAAGGCCGACCAGAGAAGGTCTCCCAAAGAAGGCTAGCAGGAGAAGGCCTCCTAGTGAAGGCTGACAGGAGGAGGCCTCCCAACGAAGGCGGACGGGAGATGGTCTCCGGCGAAGGCTGTCGAGAGAAGGCCTTTCCGACACAGTCGATGGGAGAATGTCTCGGACGACGGTTCCGGACGAAGGCCCGATGGTTGCGCTGTGTGAAGGCTCCACGGAGAAGGCTTCACACTTAAGGTCTAATGAGGTGGAGAAGGCCCCACGACAAATGTTCCGGTCGGAGCAGGTCCGGCTGGAGAAGGCCTCTCGACGAAGGCCTAGCAGGAAAAGACCTGCCGACGAAGGCTCCAACACAAAAGAGGTGGGAGTAAGGCGGTGACTGGGTTTGTGAAAAATGAGTGGGAGAGGAGAGAGCCCCTTGCCCTCATGCTCTTGGTATTATATAGGCAAGTGAAAATTTACAAGTGACCCCTTGATAGAGGTGGATTTTATATGTCACTACAATGACGCTAGTTAGGCCTCTTCTAAATGACATTGCCCATATAAATATGGCATGTCCCAACACACCGGATCCTTTTACCCCGCAGGAGCCCTTCCACCGCGCTGGCGAGTTGACCCCTCCATCCACCATGGCACCCTGATGATGGTGCCTTTGCAGTTGTTGGAGTTCCTCCAGCTGCGCCCCTGGCCAGGCCCAGGAACGGCGTGTGCACGTCGTCTGCATGTACAACTTCTGCTCCGGGAACCAGCGTCCGAAACAGGGCATCCTGGACATGGCGCCCAGCTTCGCCTCTATGAGCTAGGCCGCGAAGTCGTCGAAGAATGTCCGGTACGAGCAGACCAGCCTTGGCTTGCCAGAGTTGGTGACCTCGCTGGGGAGGATGGTCTGGTACCAACTCCGGCGAGCACGGTCGTCCATGAGGTGCGAATCCGCCTGTGGCTTGAGGAGAATGATGTAGATCTTGTACTTTGAGGGGGATTTAGCTGAGCTTGGGTCATTCGGGCTGCCCATCCAGGGACGCGCCATTGCTACGTTGCTAGCACCGTGGCCGCTGCAGCCCATAGATTGAGCTGTCAAATGCAAGTCAAAATTGTGTACACAGCTCAACACCTGGGTGGCGTGCACCTGTCGCTTGAGCTATCAAATTCAAATTGAACTACTTCTATTGACCCGTTCGGCTTTCTGAAACTTGGCTGAATTGGCTGAAAAACACTGTTCTGGCTGAATTGTTGTGAGAGAAAAACGTTGTTCCGACTAAAAAACAAGCTGAATAGTGCAGATTATAAGGTAAACTGAACGGAGCCATTGGCTGCTGCTTATGAGTTATGGATAGGACAGCATGGTTTGTGCTGTAGAAGGCATCAGTGAATGGCTATAGCCAACTCAAGTCATAATTATGTACACAGCTGAAGCTTCATCGATCAATAACTAGCAGCATCATGGTGTGTTTGTTCCTCTCTTTTCGAGCTTGCTCTTTGAGCTAAACTGTAAGAGCCGTGTTGGGAGGGGGCCCTAGGGGTGCGGCGGCGGCTATGGTGGAAGAGAGGTGGTGGCTAGGGTTTGGGGAGAGATGAGAAGAAAATGGCGTAGGGAGATAGGAGAGGGAGACACTGGAGAGAGAGAGAGAGAGAGGAGAGAGGGATAGCGATGCCCTTAGGCTGTTCTTTCTTAATCCCAATGATTACATTGCCTCTATATTTATAGTCCCGAGAAGACTTGTATCTTAAGTAATCTAACGAGGGAAAGTCCTTATAGATATGGACTCTTCCCGATCTGCCTAATCTGAACCCTTGGAGCATCACATTGGATGCATTTCATGGGGTGCATCACATTGGATCACGTCAATTGCTAAGTGGGTTAGTGGACACTATGGACCCAAATTCCTCTCCCCATGTTAGCGAACTAGATTTAATTTCTTATAATCTTAATTAGCATCTAGTTTCTTTTCATGTCTAGGTTTACATTTGCATGCTTAAATATTTTGTCTTGCATACACTAGGTATATCTTATGGTAGGCTTGTTTGGTTTCACTCTTAACCCTTGGAGCAAACCTACATGGTTTAAATTGTTTAGGAGCACGACACATGGCTTGTTTTATAATTGTTTATCTACTATGTGGCAAAGTCCAAATTGTAGATAATTTCTCCTAAATATTACTTTCGAAAATGATTCTCATATTCATGTGATGTCATCTTTCAATTGGTATTTTTTATTCTAAAATCAATGTGCATGTCTCCTACAAGTATTCCATACTTGAGTGCACAAATTTAGGGGGAGGTTACTCTATAAGTTGGATGCTTTGAGACTAACACCTTTTCAAGCTTGTCATGTGTGTAGTAATCTCATTGCAAGGAAAATGGAGTCCCCGGAGTTAAGCATCATACTTCAAATATCCACCACCTATTTCAAGTGGTATAAATTAAATTAGTTTCTACATGTGGTATTTCTAAACCAATATCATCATGTTGATTTCACTTTGGTATTTATATGCTTTCTCCATGCATTATATAGATTAAACTCCCTTGAGCATTAATTTGCCAATTATGCATAAACTATATTCTTCATCATATGTATGTATATATTTTAGGGGAGCTTAGTCTATGTAATGTGAGAGTCAAACTTTGTGATCAATTTTGTGACCTATTCCACTCCACATACAAAGGATCACAAAGTCTGATCCTCCCTTGTGCTACTAATGTCTTCCTTTTCGGTGTTTGATTCTAAAAGGGGAGAATTTGTAGGACCAAAAGCAAGCCCGATCATAATAATTTACAAGTGGTAATGGTCCAAGAAAGGGAAGATAGTGGATTATGGAGTTAGGGAGAGGCTTAAATCCATAATGCCACATGGGGACATTTGCGAGGCAAGATAAGTTTCCAAAGATATTTACATGTTATCTGTTAGCATCATATAACATTGCCCTTTGCATTGCATCATAGCAAGTAAATAGTTTTTAAATTCCAAAAATTTTATTATTTGCTTGTTTTGGTCGTGTTGTCATCAATCACAAAAAAGGGAAAGATTGCAAGGAAAATGGACCCCAGGCCCATTTACTTTGGATTTTGGTGTTTGATGACCAACACAACCAAATTGGACTAATGGATTTGTAATTAATTGTTTTGTAGTTCAAAAGGATGAAAAACATGACTTGGACGAAGGCGACGTGATGATCCGATGATCAACACCTCAAGAAAGACATGTGAAGATGCATAGAAGACATACAAGGTGAAGGAAAGTCCAAGTACGAAGATTGGAACCAAGGCGGACGCAAGATTGCGAAGAAACAAGCCCGACAGAGGTGACCGGACGTGGCCCTATGACTGTCTGGACGCGTCCAATCAGGTGCTAGGCAACAGCAAGCGCCGGCAGCTATGACCGGACGCTGAGCGAAACAGTGACCGGATGCAACGGTGACACTGTTTCCTCGTCACGGTAGTGTTTTCAGCATGATCGGATGTAGCAGACTAGACGACCGGACGCACGAAGTGCAGCATACGATCATTTCCAGAGAGATTCCAGAGCGGCGCACGAAGTCCGGTAGATGATGACCGGACTCAGCCCAGAGTCCGATCAGCGCACGCTCAACGGTCAAGATGACCAGACGCGTTCGGTCAGGACGACAGCAGCGTCCAGTCAGTAAGAAAAGTGGGTTTCATCCCCAAAGGCTACTTTCACAGTGGGGCTTATGAATAGACCCCCAACCGGCCATTTGTGTCAGGTGAAGCTGAGGAAACATATCAAGGGTGTTGATACACCATTTTAGTGATATCCACTTGCATAGTGCTTAGTGATTCATTAGGTGATTAGCGTATGTGCTTTGCGAAGTGCTTAGGTTGATTAGACCACCGTTTATGCGCTTGCTCTAGGTTTAGACCTAGTGTTTAGTGAGGTTTGCATACCTCTTACCACTCGGTGCCTGCGCGCACCATTGTTGTACATCGAAGGGGCTTGTAGTCTTGCGAGATCACACCAACTGCGTTTGTGGTGTGCCACCACCGTGTACCGAAGGGAACAAGGCCTGCGGCGGTTCGACCTGAAGCTTGATATTAAAGACGGTGGGGAGCGGTCTAGGAGAGGCTTGCCGAAAGGCACACCGGAGACCCACTTGCGCGTGGAGAAGGCCCAGAGCTATTCACGGAGTTACCTGACCGGGAACTTGGCCCTTGCGAGGGATTCCTTACGAGGGGCTCCAACGAGAATTAGGGGAAAACTTGCGCGCTTCGCGATACCTTGTTAAAAGTACCGAAGTCATCGACGGAAGTTTGCATATCTCTACCTTACTCTTTAGCTTCCACATTTACATTGTTCGCATAACTCCTTTTGCGGTAGAGATAGCAACACACTAGCAAAACAGTAGTTGCACATTTAGATAGTTTATCTTTTGCATAGGTTTTGCTAAGAATAGAAAAAATGCCATAGTTTTGAGTTAGAGTTTGAAGTTGCCTAATTCACCCTCCTCTTAGACGTCACGGTCCCCCTTCAGCGGGCAATGCAACCGCATCCGTAGAATCACCAGTAACGGTGACCTTTGATCGGAGACGGTTGCAATGCACGCCTCCATTAATCAAAAACGCCTGCCTCCATTAAAGTAGTGGTGATTGCTCAGTATTTATTTCTTAGCAGGCTCTACCATACCCCATCTTCGTTAATTAACTTGAGCAATGGTGTGTGAAACATCTGTAGCAATACCATCTAGCTGAATTTCCATTCCACAGTTGGAGTAAAGTCCAGCAAGTTCTCCATGGCCGCCGGGCGTTACACCCAAGCCAAAGCGCCTCCGTATGCATTAACGCAACGCTTTGGGCTGAACGCGGAAGCATGAAAACAAGGTTAGAAGAATAATTATTATATTATCCTTAATCTACAATCATCGTATACGAGAACGCTACAAGAACAATGCTGGCTAGGGGCTACTCCTATATATGTGGCAGGCTCTACAACTACGACTACTACCACCGGCTTTAGTTTCCAAGTATACTCACCGAGCTTACTGAAGAGCACTAGCAGCTAGGCTGCTAGCTAGCGAGCTGCAAAATGGCTTCGGCCGTTCACTCTCTGCTCGTCTGCTTGGTGCTCCTTGTTTCGCCCTATCTTGGCTGCTCTTACCAGACCAGATACACCCATGGCGGAAGGCACTACGTTCTCCGTTCCAACAGAGACCAACAGCAACCGAAACAGACGCCGACCTGCTCCTCCGCACATTCTGGTGAGGCATCACCATAATGTCGTTCCTTGTTAATTGTTGTGTAATAATCCATATACATATGCCGCCTGTACGTACTCTGTAAGGATGTGTCATGTTAACTTGTGACCTAACTAACATTGTAGGGACGAGCAGCAGCGACGCATTGCCTGTGGTGCACCGGCTGAGTCCATGCTCCCCTCTCGGCACCGCACGGAACCAGCAGATGGAAAAGCCATCCGTGGCCGACGTCCTCCACCGCGACGCACTCCGCCTCCGCTCCCTGTTCCAGGAGCACAACCATGGGTCCCGTTTCCCTGCACCCGCACCGACGTCAGCTGGAGGAGGGCTCTCGATCCCCAGCAGAGGCGATCCGATCCAAAAGCTGCCCGGTGCGTTGGAGTACCACGTCATCGCTTGGTTCGGCACTCCGGTGCAGCAGTTCACTTTGGGATTCGACACGACCACCCCCGGTGCCTCGCTGCTACGGTGCAAGCCGTGCGCCGCCAACGAACCGTGCGACCACGCCTTTGACCCGTCCGCGTCCTCCTCCATCGCTCAAGTCCCCTGTGGCTCGCCGGACTGCCCGTTCAAAGGCTGCTCCGGACCCAGCTGCACTCTCAGCGTCTCCACCAACAACACTTTGCTGGGCAATGCGACGTTCTTCACCGACAAGCTGACGCTGACGCCGTGGAACACCGTGGACAGCTTCAGGTTCGCGTGTCTCGAGGCCGGCTTCCGGCCGGCCGATAGCTCAACTGGTATCCTCGACCTCAGCCGGAATAGCCACTCGCTGGCGTCTCGCGCCGCGCCTTCCTCGCCGGACGCGGTCGCCTTCTCCTACTGCCTGCCGTCGTACCCGAGCGACGTAGGCTTCCTCTCCCTCGGCGCCACCAAGCCGGAGCTCTTGGGACGCAAGGTGAGCTACACCCCGCTGAGGAGCAACCCCCACAACGGGAATCTGTACGTCGTGGAGCTCGTCGGGCTGGGCCTCGGCGGCGTCGACCTCCCGATCCCGCGCGCCACCATCGCCCGCGGCGGCATAGTGCTTAGTGATTCATTAGGTGATTAGCGTAGGTGCTTTGCGAAGTGCTTAGGTTGATTAGACCACTACTTGTCTGCTTGCTCTAGGTTTAGGCCTAGTGTTTAGTGAGGTTTGCACACCTCTTATTACTCGGTGCTTGTGTGTATCATTGTTGTACTTCGGAGGGGCTTGTAGTCTTACGAGATCACAAAACCATGTTTGTGGTGTGGCCGCCACCGTGTACCGATAGGAACAAGGCCCGTGGCGGTTTGGCCAGAAGCTTGAAAGTAAAAACGGCGGGGAGCGTTTCGGGAGAGGCTTGCTAGAAGGCACACCGGAGACCCACTTACGCGTGGGGAATGACCGAGGCTATCCACGGAGTTAGCTGACCGGGAGCTTAACCCTTGCGAGGGATTTCTTGAGAGGGGCTCCAACGAGGATTAGGGGGGGAACTTGAGTGCTTCTCGATACTTTGGTAAAAATACCGGAGTCATCGACGGGAGTTTGCATCTCTACCTCATCTTTACCTTCCGCATTCACATTGCTACCTTGGTTGATTGCTTTACTTTCCTAGCTTAGTTGATAGGATTGGAACCTAGATTGCATAACTCTTTTGTAGTAGAAATTGCAACACACCTAGCAAAACCATAGTTGCACATCTAGATACATTACTTTCTTGCATAGGTTTTGACTAGGTCGAATTAGAGGCCATAGTTTAGAGTAGATTTTTAAGTTGCCTAATTCACCCCCCTCTTAGGCGTCACAGTCCCTTACAAGTGGTATCAAAGCCGGTTGACTCAATTTGGACCTTTCGCTTGACCACCGTTGAGCCGACACGATTTAGAGTGGTTGTGATGAATACCTCTAGGCCGCCACACATTGATGGCACTAACTTCCCCTACTATAAAGCTAGAATGGCTTGTCACCTTGAGGCGGTAGATTTGGTGCTTGGAGAGTCACTCATGACGAGATGAAACCCATTAAGAATCCCGATAAACCCACAAAGAGTGAAGAAAAAGAAATTCATTTCAATGCTAGAGCTAAAAATTGCTTGTTTGAATCTTTTAGCATGGATGTGTTTAACCAAGTGTTCACTTTAAATACGGCACATGAAATTTGGTTAAAACTCCAAGAGCTCTATGACGGCACAACTAATGTCCGTGAGCAAAAACATTGTCTAGATAAACAAAATTATGATTCCTTTAAAATGAATGATGATGAGCTTGTTCGTGATATGTATTCTCGTTTGAATCTAGTTATCAATGAGCTCCATTCAATAGGATTAACAAAGCTAGATGATGCGGACATCGTGAGGAAGATCATCTCCATGCTACCACAAAAGAAATATGTAAGCATCATCACCATCCTTCACAACATGGAGGACTTGAGCACCTTGACCCTGGCCATAGTCATTAGCAAGATAGTGGCATTTGAAATGTCACACAAGATGGGTCAAGAAGAAGCATCTTCATCAAGCAAAGGGAAAGCTCTCGCATGTAGTGAGAAAAAGAAGATCAAGGGCAAGCAAGTTGAGACAAGCTCTAGCTCAAGCTCCTCAAGTGAAGATGAAGAAGAAGATGAGGATGATGATGATGATAATGATGAAGAAGAAGATTCAAGTGATGATGATCAATCTTCTTCCTCCACCTCCAATCTTGATGAAGAATCAATCAAACTTATCAACAAGGTGGAGAAGATGATCCAAAGGCTCAATGTCAAGGGTGTGCCCATCCAAATTCAAGATTTCATCTTCACCAATCAAAGAAAAGAGCAAAGAAAGAAAGGATGCCATGGATGTAGTGAGTTGGGGCACTTTGTGGAAGTTTGTCCAAACAAACCCACACCCAAGACAAAGAAGAAGGCATGCAAGGACAAAGCCCTCACATCAATAAGGTCATGGGATAATTCTTCAAATGAAGAAGAAGACCATCACAAGAGGCGCGGGCACAAGCACTCATCATCAAGTACTTCACGTGTGTGTCTTATGGCACGAGGTAACCAAAAGCCTATCCCTAGTGATAGTGACAATAATAGTGATGGTGATGATGAGCTATCTTCTTATGATGAAATTGTGCAAGAAAATCTTAACTTTGCTAAAGTTTGCACTAGTCAACAAAAGAAGCTTGAAAAATTAAAAGAAAAATTAGATAGCTCACAACAAGCTTATGCTACTTTGTTTGAACAATATGAAACTTTTGCCAATCTTAATATGGAGCTATCTACTAAAATTGAGCAACTTAAGACTAGTGCAAACACAAATAATTGCACAATCAATGATGAGCAACTTGCAAAGAAAAATGAAAAATTAAAGAAAAAGTTAGCTAGCTATCGGTGTTTCGAGTAAACACCAAATAGTAAATTTGTATTTGTTGCGCATTAGGCCCGGATGTTGTGCTAAAGGATACAAGATTTATACTGATTCGGGCAAAATGTCCCTATGTCTAGTCTATTGCTGCTCGTGTTATTAGCACTGAAAAGGTTCATAGTAGGGGGTACAAATGGTTGAGAGAGGGACAGGTCCCAAGTCTCTGATGGAAAGGTCGAAAGGGTGCTAAGAGCTTGGATGCTGCTTAGCTATGCTGTGTGATGTGTGTGGAATCGATCCGTCCCTTTAGTGTGGTGCCCTGCCTTCCCTTTTATAGATCAAGGGGGAGCAGGGGTTACAGATGGGAGAAAGAAGAAAAACCAGAGGCCAAGAAGGTCCTTCGAAGGTGCCGGGTCTTCCTTTTCCTCTAAGCCAGCCCTGCTGACATGGCTGACGGTGCCAGGGATAGCACGTTCGCTGATCTTGATAGAGCTATACTTTGGCTTCGTTCAGCAAGTGGTCACATCCCGTCTTGTCCTGGCAGACGGCGCGGCGCACCAGGGTGCCAAGGCTCGACCCTTTGGGGAGCAGATGGGGAAGTGACCACACATCCGTTACTATAGATGATGTGAGTTCCCTCCTGGATCATAGTGGTTGTGTTATGCTTATGTCAGGATCCACGTTTGAGGGCTGATGGCGGCGCCCACAACACTATAGGACAAAAGTCAGCGCCTACAACACTGTTTGGGCTCTGCCATGCCCGAAAGGGCTTAAAACGCCCGTCCAGTCATATTCTGATAGTACTTCCCTACATGCATGTAGTGTATGATCCTCAGTATTACGGTTGACTTGAGTGTCCTATCTTACCCTGTACTCATCATTTATGAAGGAGCAGGGTGTAGACGTTGGGCGAGGTGGAGCCTAGCCCTTAGACATTGGGCAAGGCTGAGCCCGCCCTCGGATGTCGGGTGAGGTAGAGCCTGCTCTCGGACGTCGAGTGAGGTGGAGCCTGCACTCGGACATCGAGCGAGGCAAAGTCTAGCCCTCGGGGGTCAAGCGAGGCGGAACCAA
Organism: Miscanthus floridulus; assembly: GCF_019320115.1. Taxonomy (NCBI): domain Eukaryota; kingdom Viridiplantae; phylum Streptophyta; class Magnoliopsida; order Poales; family Poaceae; genus Miscanthus; species Miscanthus floridulus. The sequence goes on along the minus strand of NC_089598.1, from coordinate 54,152,223 downwards.
TCTTCAGTCATTCGGGCAAGAAGTGTAGTTGTGTTCTTGCCTGATCGAAAGCATCAATGTTTGATGGTTATTAGCTCCTCCTCTTCGGGTACCCCGATGTTCAGTCCTCGACAGTAGCCCCCGAGGCCCCGGGTGATTCAAATAGAATTGCCTGAGGGGTGTTGTTACTTGTTAGATGGTGCACGCGAGCGCACTTGACGGGTGTAGCCCCCAAGCCCCCTGGTGATTCGGATAGAATCGCCCGGGGCGTATTTTGATTTGCCAGAGGGTGAGCGCGAGCGTACCCATCGGGTGTAGCCCCCGAGCCCTTAGGTGATTTGGATGGAATTGCCCAGGGGGTAATTCGAACCCTTCATGGGTATGGCTGTGAGATTTGGTGTTTTGATCAACTAGATAGTTTTAAAGGGAACCCTAGTATCCCGTTCGCGGGGATTCATCCAGGGTCAGCCCGGTTGAGACTCGATAGTGGATCAAGACTCCCTTGAGGTTTGTGTTCTTGAGTTTTGGCCACTTGTGGGACCATCCTTTGTTGGGATGGCCGTCGAAACCATTGGGCCAGCCCTCGAACTCCTGGGCCTAGGTGGGCTGAAGTAAAGCTTTTTTGACCTGTATCCCTTCTCTGGGAAAAGAGTCCTAGTCTACCTAGGAAGGTGAAGCGTCCGGCGTGACTTTGGTGGGAAAGGATATGGATTGCGAGCACATATCCCATGATGTGTCATGGTGGTGTATCGTGGTAGGCACGGTGTGGGGGTATTAACCCCTATACCCTTACGGCTAAGCTTGGGCTGGCCCGGATCGATGGTTTCAGTTCACTCGAAAGATGATGTGCGGCCCAGTTAGCCTGATCGGAGTCCCGCACAAGGAATCAAGACGGATTTGGCGACCAAGTAGGATCCTGGTCGGTTAGAATAGGAATCCTTATCCGGCCACATATGGCAATTGTAACTGACTAGGATTAGTTTCCAGATCTGTAACCCTGCCCCTCGGACTATATAAGGCGGGCAGGGGACCCCTCTAAAAAGACATCTTTCATTAACATACAGCAATACAAATCAGACGTAGGACGTAGGTATTACGCCTTCTTGGCGGCCGAACCTAGATAAAAACTCATGTCTGTCTTGCATCACCGTCTTGTTTGGGGCTTGCGCATCTGTCTGCCGATAATCTACTACCTTGGGCATACCCCTAGGTAGACTGCCGACCATATTTCGTCGATAGTGGCGCGCCGGGTAGGGGGTGTGCATACTGCTCTCCAAGCAAACAAGATGGTCATCATCTCCGGCTCCATGGCTACGCCCAACGGCCTCATGTTCACCGTCGGCCAGATCACCTGGACCACCGGCTCCGAAGACTCCATCGCCATGACCACGGAGGAGGCGTGGGTTCAGCCTGCGCCGACGACTACTTCACCTGCATCGGCTACGGCTCCGACCACGGTGAAAACGGCTCCGACCACGGTGAACACGGCTCCGACCACGGTGAAAACGGCTCCGACCACGGTGAACACGGCTCCGACCATGGTGAATATGGCTCCAACCACGATGGACCTGGCTCCGACCACAGGACATCTGGCTCCGACCACGCCTACAGCCATGCCGACAACTCGTCATCCGCTTCCCTGCTACAGAGGAAAGCAGATCGACAACACCGACCTGCTCGACTCCGTTGATCGGGTCGGCATCCAACTCGCTGAAACCCTGGCTCTGGTAAGTACAATTCAAAGCCAACCTAACGAGCAGGTAATAGCTCCCCACAACAGATCCATCCGACCAGCTCGGACCAGTCGTCCTGCGCGACTTGGAACAGATCTTGTGGTCGTATCAACTCCTGAGGGGCGTTTCGCTCGTCGCCGGCCAGCCATCGCGACAGGTCTCCGACTCTACGAGTATGAAGTCCCGACGGAGAACCACCAGGTCTAGCCCTACGGCCTACAAAACGCTGCCTCCAGCTACGCGTACAACCTGCGACGCCGCTCAGATCTGTGTCCTATACACTAATCTCGGCCGAAGCCATGCAACATCGTCAACATGGTCCGGATTGAAGATTATCAAGAAGGATCTGTCCACACAGTCCGAGAGGGTGACTCCAGCTCCTCATCCGGCATCGCATCCAACGCATCTGTCCACACCGAGCTTCAGCGTCACGAAGATGAAGGCGTCAAATACGATTTGGATCTACCAGACCACGCCCCGGGTTTCCCCCAATTTCTGTCTTTCCCGCCAAGACGAGGGGATTTGGTCCATGTTGTCAGCAACGACGAGCCGCCAGCAGTTGGTGAAATAGAACAAGAAAAGGTTGCACGCGAAGCACGCAATATTGACCAGTTTAATCGCCGGCAAATCGAAGCTGAAGCAGACTAGGAGGCACGGCGCATAAGGGTCCAACCACGTGACCTCAACAATGCTTTCGACAGGGTGGGGGACAAACAAGTCTTCAAGACCCCAAGCGCCAACGTAGCCGTCGCCATGGCGACAATGCAGCGGCTGCCCAACACTCCCAAAACCCAAGCAATCCGTGATGACATACAAGCTTATCTGACAGCCGCTATGGCTCAGACCGCAGAGATGAATCAAGCTCGGGCTCCATCCATTTCTGTCGAATCAAGCCACAGCCGCCAATACTCAAGTCGCTCACAGCCACTCAACCAACGTGGCTCGCGCAATAACGACCCATCGGACAACCGTCAAGGCGGAAACGGCGGTCATGATGGTGGTCGGGACGACAACCGCCGCCGGGAGGATAACCGCCACGACGTTCGAGGCGACAACCGCCGAGATAACCGCGACAATCGCCGTGATAACCACGGTCGCAGGGCTAATCCAGATGGCAATCGAGATCGCCGCGATGGCAATAACGATCTCCGCCATTACCTCGTCGGACGTGATCTGCGCGCTCGCATCAACCAGAGAGCCAACGATCGTGCATCCCATGAAAGCTATCGCCGTATGGAATATGACACTGCCCACGGCCCGTCGGGTTTAAAGCAGTTCACTCCACACCTTCGCCAAGTCATATGGCCCAAGAATTTCAAACTCGAGAAACTTCAGAAGTACGACGGCAAGGAAAACCCCGAATTATGGGTCATGCTCTACAAAACTGCATGTCGCTCAGCCATGGCTGACGAGCACGTCATGTCTAACTACTTCCCAGTCGCTGTTGGTCATGCAGGTCACCAATGGCTGATTAGCTTGCCAGCGAACTATTTTGACTCTTGGCAGGAGCTCAAGCAGGCCTTCATCGACAATTTCATCGCTACTTGTGAACAACCCGGCAACAAGTACGATCTGCAACGGATCCGAGATCGGAAGGATGAACCACTGCGCGAGTACGTTCGACGTTTTTCGGAGATGCGCATCAAGGTCCCATCAATCTCCGACAACGAAGCAATCGAGCCTTTCGTCACCGGCCTCCGTTTCCACGACGCCCTGAGAGACAAGCTCCTCCGGAAGGGACCCGAATCGGTCATAGCGCTTTTGGCCACCGCTAAGAAATACACGGACGCTGACGACGCTAAAAAGATAATCGTTGAAGAAGCAGCAAGGGTTCCACGCTCCGACCACCCCCCACACCGCGACGATTACCGTGGCAATCGTGGTCGGAACGACAATTTTGACCGCCGCAACCAGCGCAATGACTCCCACGACCACCGTGATCAACGTAATCAGCGACGCAACCGCCGTGACGATTACAGGAGCAAGCGCGCTCGGGAAGACGACGGTGAGGTCAATACTGTGAAAAAGGGCGGCGGACGTTGTAACTACGAGGACGACTATGCCAAAGCATTGAAGGGGCCCTGCCAGCTCCATCCTAAGTCGAACCACACCATGGAGAATTGCCACGTCCTCAAGACTATCTACACGCGTCAATAGGCTCCGGATACGTCCAACAAGCCTAACGACGTGGGGGAACAGCGCAACGAAGACAACGACGACGATGATGCAGATCCTCGTCATAAATACGTCAAGCCGACTGATCGCATGCACACCATCATCGGCGGCAAGGTGTCCATCGAGACCAAACGAGAACGCAAGCTGCTCGCCCGCGCTTGCTTGAATGTGGCAAACACCGACAACCTTCTCACTGATCCGCGGCTTCCTCCGTGGTCTCACCGTGAAATCTACTTCAGCAGGAAGGACCAATGGGCCGCCATACCCGAGCCAGGGCATTTTCCCCTGGTCCTCGATCCTTGTATCAACAAGGTTCAATTCGACAGGGTACTGATCAATGACGGTAGCTCCATTGATATACTGTTCAAGAATAGCCTGCCCGCTCTGAAAATAGCCCAGGCGGACCTAAAGCCGTACGAGGCACAGTTCTGGGGCGTTCTCCCTGGATAGAGCTCCACACCTCTCGGGCAGATCACGCTACCTGTGCAATTCGGGACTCCGGACCACTTCCGCACCGACTACGTCAACTTCGTGGTCGCTGATTTCAACGGCACCTACCATGCTATTCTTGGTCGACCGTCGCTCACCAAGTTCATGGCCATACCTCATTACAGGTATCTGGTGCTCAAGATGCCTACTGAGAAAGGAGTTTTAACCCTCAGGGGCAACGTATACGCAGCTTATACCTGCGAGGACGATAGCTTCAAAATAGCAGAGGCCCACGACCTCTCTATTCGCATGGCCGAGACCATGCTCGACGCTAAGAAGACCTCGGCTGACCACCTGGAGATCCCAGAGCTCGAGGCTCCACGCAAGAACATCAGGTCCAAGGATCACAAGACGATCCAGCTGGTCGAGGGCGATCCCAGCAAAACGGCCCTCATCGGGGCCGACCTGGATCCCAAATAGGAAGACGCGCTCGTCAGGTTCTTGAGGGGCAACGTGGATGTGTTTGCATGGAAACCTTCCGACATGCCCGGTGTACCTCGGAACTTGATTGAGCACTCCTTAAATGTCAACAGCAAGGCCAAACCAATCAAGCAGAAGCTATGACGGTTCGCTCGCGACAAAAAGGAGGCGATTAGGGTAGAAGTTACACGGCTTTTGGCAGCCGGATTTATCAAAGAAGTGTATCATCCGGAATGGTTAGCCAACCCAGTTCTTGTACGCAAAAAGAATAATGAATGGAGAATGTGCGTTGATTACACTGATCTCAACAAACACTGCCCTAAGGACCCCTTCGGCTTACCTCGCATAGACGAGGTCGTAGATTCAACCGCCGGTTGCGAGCTGCTTTCCTTTCTCGATTGCTACTCTGGTTATCACCAGATCGCTCTCAAAAAGGACGACCAGATCAAGACATCTTTCATCAAGCCTTTCGGCGCCTACTGCTACACGACTATGTCGTTCGGGCTGAAAAACGTCGGGGCTACCTATCAACGCGCTATACAGGCCTACCTCAACGACGAGATAAGAGATGGCCTTGTCGAGGCTTATTGCTCGGCAACGTCGTCAGTTATGATGGCATACGCCCTAACTCAGAGAAAGTCAAAGCTGTCTTAGACATGAAGCCCCCAAAAAAGGTGAAGGATGTCCAGAAGCTTACCGGCTGCATGGCTGCTCTAAGCCGTTTCATATCAAGATTAGGAGAAAAAGGACTACCATTCTTCAAACTGCTCAAAGCATCTGAGAAGTTTGAGTGGTCGGAGGAAGCGGACGCCGCTTTCACACAGCTAAAACAATACCTCACATCACCTCTGGTACTCACTGCTCCCAGAGAAGACGAAACTCTCCTACTTTACATTGTGGCAACCGACCGGGTGGTTTCCACTACAATGGTGGTCGAGCGCGACGAGCCGGGCCACGCCTACAAGGTACAGCGGCCAATTTATTTCATTAGTGAGGTACTCAACGAATCCAAGACCAGGTACCCACAGATTCAGAAGATGCTCTACGCCATACTGATAACATCCCGAAAGTTGAGACATTACTTCGACGGATATCGTGTGGTGGTGATAACCGAGTATCCTTTGGCGGACATCATTCGCAATAAGGATGCGAACGGGCGCATCGTCAAATGGGCAATGGAGCTATGCCCCCTTTCCTTGGAATTTGCAAGCCGTACTATAATCAAGTCTCAGGCACTTGTCGATTTCATCGTCGAGTGGACAGACTTAAGCACGCCTGCCTCTCCGGGATCCGACGAATATTGGACGATGTACTTCGATGGTTCTCTCAACATCGACGGTGCGGGAGCAGGTGTTCTTTTCGTGTCACCGTCCAAGGAGCAGCTCCGGTACGTCCTCAGGATTTATTTCCCAGCATCTAATAATGCCGCCGAGTATGAAGCATGCCTGCATGGTCTACGCATTGCGGTTGAACTTGGAGTTAAACGTCTCTATGTCTACGGAGATTCGGCTCTGGTCATCAACCAACTCAACAAGGACTGGGACACGACCAGTGAAAAGATGGATGCATATTGCAAATCGATAAGAAAGCTGGAAGGCAGGTTCTATGGCATCGAGTACATACACATGGTCCAGGACAAGAACTAGGCAGTGGATGCATTGTCAAAGTTAGGATCATCCCGCGCCAAAATCCCACATGGCGTATTCGTCCAAGACCTGCTCACGCCTTCCATTGAAGACGAAGATTCAACGACCGACAAAGTTTTAGACCAGCAATTAGTGGCTATGGTTCCGGCGCCGAGCACAACCAAGCCGCTTCCAACCACTCATGAGCCAGACTGGAGAACACCTTTCATCAAGTACTTAACAGATGGTAGCGGTTATATCGATCGAACAAAAAATGAGCGCCTGATGCGTCGTAGTAAGCAGTATCTGCTCGTCGACGGCAAGTTGTGGCGCAAAAACGCTAAGGAGGAAATCTTGATGAAGTGTATAACACAGGAGGAAGGCGAGCATCTCCTAGACCAAATCCACTCTGGCTCCTGCGGCAACCACGCGGCCTCAAGAACACTAGTCGGTAAGGCTTTCCGAGCAGGGTTCTATTGGCCGTCAGCAGTGGCCGACGTAGAGAAGCTAGTCCGCCGCTGTGAGGGTTGTCAGTTCTTCTCCAAGAGAATCCATGTACTAGCACATGAGATCCAGACGATTCCAGCCTCTTGGCCCTTCGCATGCTGGGGACTGGACATGATCGGGCCTTTCAAACCAGCTCCTGGGAAATTTACATGCGTCTTCGTGCTAATTGATAAGTTTTCTAAGTGGATAGAATACATGCCTCTGGTACAGGCATCCTCAGAGAAAGCTGTCACATTCCTCGACCAGGTCATCCACCGTTTCGGCGTGCCCAACAGCATCATTACTGATCTGGGTACTCAATTCATTGGGAACGCTTTTTGGGACTTCTGCGATGAAAGGAGCATAGTTGTAAAATACATCTTGGTGGCACATCCTAGAGCTAATGGACAAGTCGAGCGGGCAAATGGCATGATCTTGGACGCATTGAGGAAGAGGATGTACAAAGAAAACGATAAAGCTCCTGGAAGATGGCTCAAGGAGTTACCAGCCGTGGTCTAGGGCCTCCGAACTCAGCCCAGTCGTAACACCAGCGTCTCGCCATACTTTATGGTTTACGGCACTGAGGCAGTCCTCCCACCAGATATAGCTTTCAGATCAGCACAGGTAGAGAACTTCGACGAAGGCAAGGTCAATGAAGTACGGGAGCTAGAAGTCAACAGCGCAGAGGAGAAAAGGCTAGATTCTTGCGTACGCACGGCCAAATACCTTGCTGTTTTGCGCAGGTACTACAACAAGAATGTTAAAGAGCATTTCTTCGTGGTCGGGGACTTAGTCCTGAAGTGGAAGTCGAACCAGGCTGGTGTCCACAAACTCGCAACCCCATGGGAGGGACCCTTCATGATCAAGGAAGTCACACGTCCAACGTCTTACAGGTTAGCTCATCTGGACGGCACGGACGTACCGAACTCATGGCACATCGACAAGCTTAGACGTTTCTATGCTTAACTACTGAGATATGTACTCTACTTGTATTTTCGATTTACTTTACTAAAGCAACTATGATTTCTCCGACCACTCCAATGTGTCACTCCAAATTTTATGGTTATTCCAACTTAAGTCAGTACAAGCCGACCACCACTCCTTCTACAGTTTTTCGGAGCAGGCCTTGTCTCCGGTTCCTCCCAACACGTGCACGAGATCCGCTCTCTATGTTGCGGGTGATCGGCAGGTCCCCCCTGGTCTGACTTGTCTACGTCCACGTGTGCACAGGTCATAGTACCTCACACTCCGACCACATGCCAGACTAGGGCCGCACAAACTTTTCAGGATGACGTATCGAGCAAAACGGTACAACTAAACAGAACGTTAACACGTTCCCACTTAGTTACACCAACAAAAAATTTTAAGCTTAAAGTGCGTTTTGTATAAAACAAACAAGCTTATAATGATATACAGTTACATTATTACAAGCTTGCCTGAAGAGGCTCAAGTTTACAATAACACAACTATGTCCTCCTTCTACAGCTCTAAGCCTATTACATTGGCTGATCGGGGCGCATGGCATTTACTGCTCGCCGCCTCTGATAACCTACTCGAGTCCCGAGGACTCTTGAGCTAGTCAAGCTAAAGGGGATGGCCCCGCCGGTGCCTGGCTGGTCGAGACCGCAGGCTTCGTTGGTTGGCTTGCAGCCGATGGCATTTCCAGCTGGCTTGTCGATGGCATACCCTACACAGGTGCTATCACACCTCCGCACAAGTTAATATCGCCAATTATCTTTGATGACAAGTCCAGCTGGGCCGTCCGAAGCTCTTCGGCCTTGTCTGGGTCTATCTCCTTCGGGTACCCAGCCTCCAAGCGTTTGAGATCGATCAGGGGATAGTGAGCACGCACCATGCTTAGCACATGGGCACCCGTGTACTCACCTGCCTCCTTCACGAAGTCTTGGAACCATCCCCATGCTTGCTTGCATCTCTCGACCAGTCCGAGCTGGGGTGTCCTTAGCTCTTCCTCTGTGAGCGCCGGGTCGATAAGGTCGAGGACGGGCACAATGCCAGTTGCCATTTCTTGGCACCGCTTGTTCCACGTGTCCCGCTCCTCGCTGGCCTTAAGGCATTGTGCTTTCCAGTCGTCACGTTCCTTGATCACGGCCTCCAGGTGCCTCTTGGCATTTACTTTCAAAACTAAAAACAGTACAAGACATCAAACGTGATGACACGACAAGGCAAGGTGGGCAATAGGATGAGAAAGGTGGTCTGGAGTGCTTACTTTTCAGGTCGTCCTTCATTCTGGTAGTGTGGTCTTGGAGTTCCGACTGGTTGCGCGCCAGTTTCTCGTTGTCCTCCTTCAGGCGACCACATTCTGCAAGCACACGGCTGTTCTCCCCCTAGAGGCAGGTCACTTCGGCTTCTAAACCTGCATTACAACTATTACTGCCAAGAACACAATAACACAAGTCCCGCACTTGCTATGATACGGTGAAAACTTACTTGTTCTCTCCCGCTCTTTGTTATTGAGCTGGCCGACCAGGTTTTGGTTCTGTGTTTCTCGGTCTGTCTTCTCCTGGTCGGCGGCTTCAAGTTGGCGCCGTAGGCGTTCCACTTCAGCCGTCAGCTCCTTATTGGTCGTTGTGATTCCTTCTATCTGGTCGAAGCACCTTTTTCGGTATCTTGTAGTTTTCATCAAATCCTGCATACAGACAAGCTACGTCAGACAGTTTGACTACAAAACAGGGTCAAGGACTCAAGCCAAAATGTACCTGGACTTCTGTCACCAGACGCTTGGCCACCCGTTCGACTCTTAAGGTCTCTTCGACCTCTGGGATTTCCTCGTGCATGACCCATTCGTCGTTCCGATAGCGCGACACATATACATGTTGTCGCCTATCTTGGGGGCGGCCCAGGACCTCTTCCACTTCTTATTCTTCAGCCTCCTGTTCAGGAGGCGGCGCTGGTCTGGAGTTTGCAGATTCCACGACCACTAGGGCTTTTCCATGAGCCGTTGTGTCGGAAAAAGCGTTCTGGGCCACTTCTGGCTGCTGCTCCTCGGTTAGATCCAGCTCCCTTGGCGCCATGGTATCTGCCTTAGCAGGGTTCGTGCTCGGAGCACTTGTACTCTGCTCGGTTGTTCCCTTGACCAGCTGCTCGGGGACGGGCGTCTGGTCATCCGCCTGCTGAGGCCCAAGCGGAGTCTCTACTATGGGCTCCTCCACGGCTGGCTGCTGGGCAGTTTGACCCGCCGTTGTTGGCGAAGACGTGCCGCACCCAGCTAGCTGGTCGGGGCTCTCGGTGGATGCCGATCTAATGCATCGGAGACATACTCAGAAGGTAATAGTATACAATGCAAAATGCAAGCTTACATCAAAAGTATGGATACTTACAGCTTCGACTTGCGGAATGATGTGGCGAAAGAACGTCTTCTCGACCGCCCCTGCTCTGCTTGCTCGACAGTTTCCGACGGGACTCTTTCCACCTCCGGCACAGGCGATGGGGTATGATGCTTGACATTTCATTCGTCTGTCCTCTGGGTTGCAGTGGTTGGTGCTGTGACCACTGCTGGCCTAGAAGAGCCACCCTGCTCCGTGGGTCCCACCTCCCTTCTCCTCTTTCGAGGGACGAGCCGGAAGATGTCCGCATCCTCTGCTTCGTCGTCTGACAGAGGGAAGATGGCTTGGCGTCGTTTGCCGGCAGCCGGACGCTTGCCAGCGGCTCTAGTTGATGCGTCGTCCACATTCTCGAGTACCGCCCAGTGGACGTCATCCGTCCTGGCGCTGGTCTGGGCGGCTGGGCCGGTAGCTTGCGGCCATTCTACACCAGGAGGGGCTGACACGAACACTGCTGCCCGGTCACTACCATTACACTGAGACACAAAATGGAGACAAACAGTTATTTTCTTGCTACAACATGACTCTACAGTTAAAAGGAGGCGTCATTTACCTTTGGGGGAGGTCGTGCCAACTTGAAGGCGTGCTCGATGGCGGGTAGCGCGACATAATTGGGATCGGCCAGGTTGAACAGCTCTCCAATCCTGGCCTTGATTTCCATCTTGTCGAGCGGCTCCTTCCTGGTCCTCGTTGGATCAGTGCCTCCTTGGTACTCGAAGCCAGGATGAATCCTTTTCTGGCAGGGCTAAATTCTTCGGCTGATGAAGTTGCCGACAACGCTCGGGCCATCAAGCCTTCCCCACGGGATCATCCCGAGCAGTTTGGCGATCTGATCCAAGTTCTCGGGCTTCTCCGACCAGCTACTCTTCTTCTCTGGAATCAGCCCCACATCGCACAGAGTGATGGTGTTCGGTTCTTCACAGATGTAGAACCACTTCTTGTACCACTCGTCCAATGAGGTGTTCTAGGGGCAGTGCAGGTATTGAGCTTTCATGCCATCACGCAGGTTCAGGTAGACGCCTCCGGCGATCTTCGAGCCACCGCTCCCTTTCTTCCGAAGATAGAACAGGTGGCGAAAGAGGTCGAAATGGGGCTGGAAGCCACCATAAGCCTCGCAGAGATGGATGAAGGTGGAGACAAGAAGAATCGAGTTGGGATGCAGATTGCAAATCCCAATCTCGTAGTACAAGCAGAGACCCTGAAGGAAAGGGTGCACTGGAATCCCAAAACCCCGTTTGAAAAAGTCTTCAAAGACCACAATCTCACCTGGTTGTGGATCGGGGAAGCTTTCTCCTTCCGGCGCATGCCATCCCGCAAGTGCCTTGTTGTGGAGCACTCCCATGGCGACAAGGTCCTCGATGGTCTGCTCATTGCTCCGCGACTTCCACCATTCCTTCGCCATGACCCCGCCTTTCTTCTGGGTGTCTCTCTTCGCCATTAGTTCGTCCTTACTAAGTGGGTGGATGCGGGAGACCGAAGGGATTTGGAGATGATTTTTGGGGGAATAGGGTTCGGCAGGAGGAAGAAGAAGGTTGCGGCGGTGGATGACAATGGGGAACGGTATGAGTAACTTACCAGATCTACATTATATAAAACAAAGAGCACCGTCGTTTCGTTCGCCCAAGAATATTGGGAGTCGTGCGCACGCGCCGCAGACGGTTGTTCACACAACCTCGAAATCTGCGCCAATAAACGCGCTCCTTCGTTAACAGTGTACGCGCCTCTTCGTTGATGGTGTTAGAGGGCCCACACTGACACACCTCAATACAGGTGTCAACCGACTGTTTGCCAAAAAATAAAAAAAAACAAGAAGAAGAAGACAGAATGACGTACTATACCTATTTACTTTTTTGACCAGACGTGTCAGACTGGACTTGGCAAAGCATAGAGAAAAATAAGTACTCCAAATAATAGTATAAGCAGCGCAAGTGATCGTGGATTTGCCCTGACCACTACTGTGCTCAGGAACTGCCCAGACCACAGCTGTGCTCGGGGACTGCCCAGACCACTACTGTGCTCGGGGACTGCCCAGACCATTACTGTGCTCGGGGACTGTCCAGACCACTATTGTGCTTGGATACTGCCCAGACCACTTTTGTGCTCGGGGACTGCTCCGACCACGACCGTGCCCGGGGACTGCTCCGACCATTACCATAGTCAGGAACTACTATGACCACCGCTGTGCTCGGGGACTCTCCTGATAACTTCTTATAGTTTTGCTCTCCTCGGCTACATGTGATTTGTACTCACATACAGATGAGAGACATTTATTTGGACCTTGCTACAAGGCTCATACTTTGCCTTCCAGCAAGCTCGGGGACTACGTCGGTACGATGCACCTGCCGGTGTATCTTGTTTTGCCTGTACGGCAATTGGATTCTTAACTTCAGCGGAATTTCTTTTTAGACCCTGGCACCATGTGCCTACGTCACCTACTACCAGGCTCGGGGACTAAGTGGGCACACTTCACCTTGCGGTGAATGTGTTTGTTTTTCGACCCCTACGCTTCTGATGTTTAAGGACGCTATGCTTCAAGACCACTTACATTTCTTTTCAGAAATACAAGTGGGCACACTTCTCAGGACAGAAATCTTTTTCTTTTTTCTTAAGAGCACCATACATTCTTCGGACAACCTACTTCTCCGGTGATGACGGTGGTCGGAGGCGTCAAGGATTCAAGCCTCGCTTGTTGGAGAAGGTTAAAATGGCGTGTCACAGCATAATACATGATGCTCGGGGACTAGCTGTGGGGGTATTAACCCCTATACCCTTACGGCTAAGCTTGGGCTGGCCCGGATCGATGGTTTCAGTTCACTCGAAAGATGATGTGCGGCCCAGTTAGCCTGATCGGAGTCCCGCACAAGGAATCAAGACGGATTTGGCGACCAAGCAGGATCCTGGTCGGTTAGAATAGGAATCCTTATCCAGCCACATATGGCAATTGTAACTGACTAGGATTAGTTTCCAGATCTGTAACCCTGCCCCCCGGACTATATAAGGCGGGCAGGGGACCCCTCTAAAAAGACATCTTTCATTAACATACAGCAATACAAATCAGACGCAGGACGTAGGTATTACGCCTTCTTGGCGGCCGAACCTGGATAAAAACTCGTGTCTGTCTTGCGTCACCGTCTTGTTTGGGGCTTGCGTATCTGTCTGCCAATAATCTACTACCTTGGGCATACCCCTAGGTAGACTGCTGACCATATTTCGTCGACACACGGAGATCTAGGTAAATGGTTGCCCTTCTTGCATTCGTCGCCCATATAAAACCAAGGGGTTCGCCCCTAGGGTTTCGTACTTTGCCTCCTTGCCTTTGCATCTGCAACCTCCGCCGCCAATTGCCTTAGCCTCCTGCACCTACATCGTAGCTGCCGTCAAGCTCGCATCCAACCACCCAATCACCTAATGGAGCTATGGTGCAGATCCGATGTCACCCTCCAGCGCCTGGAGGGCCTCATTCACCGTGGCCTTCTTTGCATGTGGACCACCACTGAGGAGTGGCGGCTGCCCGGCAATGAGGATGCGCCATCGCCGCCCGATGGCTATGTCATGTCCTTCACTCACTTTCACGAGTGGGGATTCGCCACCCCCGCCAACAAGTTTCTTCGGGGGTTGTTGAATTACTACAATGTGGAGCTGCAGCACCTCACTCCTAATGGGATCTAGCACAATGCGGCGTTTGTCGCCCTATGTGGGGGGTCTCTGGGGATTAGTCCCCACTTCGATCTGTGGCGGCACCTCTTTGCCGTCACTCTTCTGAAGAAGCGGGAGAAAAAGCACGAGCTGAGCGTGCCGATGGGATGCGCCGGCATTCGGCTGTGCAACAACCGGGTAAACGAATACCCGTCGATGCATCTATCGACCTCCAATAAGGGGTGGCATTCACATTGGTTCTATGTCAAGAACGATGCAGCCGCCCCCTTGCCAGCGTTCATCGGTCGTCTCATCGAAGAGGCCTCGGAATTGTGGAGGAAGTGGGGGTCCTAGATAAAGACAAGAAGAAAATCCTGGACCATCTCACCACCGTCCAAATTCTGAAGGAGAGGGGCATGAAGGGGTCGGGGATCATCGGTGCCTATCATACATGGAAGGTAGCACCGCTGATGAGTCGTGCACTTTCCCTATACCTGATGGTGCCTGGAGCATCCCTCGATGGGACGGCACTCACCGATGGAGCGCTCTCCCACTCCAAAGTGGCGCAGCGTATCAAGGAGGCGATGGAGCCTTCGAAGGACGATGCTGGCATCATTCTTGATTTCGTGTATCCATTGTCGGGGCATCCCCCAATGTGACTGGAACTGGGGTACGTTGACTTCGTAAGTTCTGTTTCCCTGTGCCTCCTTTTTAATTGAACTCTCAATCCCTTGATGCTGATATTGAGATAGTGAGACCAGCCGAAGAGGGTCGTCCTTATGGACCACGCGGCTCCGCTGCTGAAGGACCCGCTCATGGCTATGGTGAATCGCACCGTGGTCGAGTGGCAGAAGAAGATGAAGGAGGTCGAGAGGAAGAAGAGGCAGCAGAAACAGCAAGCACGGGAGCAAGGAGAGGAGATAGACAGTGATGACAATGACAACGAGGAGGAGGAGGGTGGTGAGGTAGTCACAGGCACCGAGTTGGGTGACCTAGGAAGTGAGGACACGCTAACAGGCACCCACTCATCAATGTAGGGACCCTTCCTGTTCCACGTGGGAGAAAGTGTGTCTGTGAGGCCGGCGGAGATGGGCCGAACCGTCAGCCTACCTCAAGAGATAGCAAGAGCGGGTGGGTCTGCTGCTGCACCTGAGGTGCCAGCGTAGGGGGTGACCTTGCTGCCACACCTCAAGAGCTAGCGGGGGTGGGCGGATCTACCGCTGCGCCTAAGGTGTCGGTGGAGGGCGGTGGCTCTGCTGCCACACCCCCATATGCAAGGGAGGTGCGCCCCTCTACCCAAGAGCTAGGGGCAGGCTCAAAATGGTCCCACCCCTATGAGGCGGAGCAGATACCTAGGGGTTCGTCCCCCAAATGGCCTAGCCCAACAACGCTGGTGTAAGCCACTAGTTTCTCTATGTTTTTCTCTGTTTTACTCTATTTTTGTCGTGACTCATGCTTTTTGTGTTCTTGCAGCGTCTTGAGGCGGCACGGCTCTTTGGTGGTGGCGCCTAAGAAGAGCGTCGCCATTCAGGCGAGACGGGGGCCATCTCTCGACGTCGCTCCTGTTTTGGGC
Organism: Miscanthus floridulus; assembly: GCF_019320115.1. Classification (NCBI taxonomy): domain Eukaryota; kingdom Viridiplantae; phylum Streptophyta; class Magnoliopsida; order Poales; family Poaceae; genus Miscanthus; species Miscanthus floridulus. The sequence continues at coordinate 54,136,766 of NC_089598.1, read as the reverse complement.
AGGAGCAGAGCCGATGTTGTAGCCTCGTCAGCCAATCAGGCACCGTCCATGGTGGCGCCAGTGCCCTCGGCAGGTCAAGCGGATGGTGGGGCTGAAGGAGCACACTCGGGGGTCGCCGAGCAAACAGCGGCAGAGGTGATTCCACTGCCTATGTCAGAGCGGACAGAGCTACCGCTTGTGCTTGTGGCATCGTCTATGGTGGGTGCAGCTCCACAAGTCAAGGCCCCAGCATCGTAGGCGAAGGTGGCCGCGACTATGACAAGCCAGGTGCAGCCGGATGTAGCCATGACAGTGCCCGAGGGAGGAGCGCGATCCGTGTCACCGGTGGCCCAGGCGACGGCGCTCGAGGCGGGCTAGATGGAGGGGGATCTGGCTGGAGGGTCCCTGGGCATCATGGTGATGGTGGAGAGGACTAGCGGGGGGTCTCCCTTGGCCCTAATGTCACAAGGCAGCCGTTCGCCCTATAGGGTGAGTCGTTGCTCCAGTGGATGGATCCTCAAGACCCAACGTCGACTCTCTTCTCGCTCGATGATGCTACCGAGAGCATAGAGCAGAAGAGTCTTGATGGAGGGATCTCATCTATGATGGATGTCCTAAACCAGGCCAGGGGCATCCTGTGTGACATCATCATTCCCACTGGCCGGGTATCTGCTTAATCTCCCCTCTCTCTTTCTTCTTTCTTCAGACATTTTTGTGTTTTTGACATTGATCTTCTTTTTAGTCCCTTATTGCTTGTAGCTAGGAGAAATCCTAGTTCCTCTGTGAGTAGAAGGTGGAATGGGACTGCCTCACCGAGGAGGTTTAGCTGCACGGAGATGTGAGTGCCCAGCTTGCTGTCGCCCAACAGTGGGTGGCCGAGCTGACTCCCTTGGTTGAGGAGGCCGCTAGTCTCCGGTAGCAGGATGCTGAGGTGCATCGAGACGCAGAGAACGCCGAGAAGTCCTTTGATAAACTATCGAAGAGGGCATGGTGGGATGCAGAGGAGGCCGCCAGATTGCGGAAGGAGTGGGATGAGCTGCTCCTGTAGGATGTTGAGGCCTACCAGTGAGCCCTCGACCTCCTGGCCAAGGTAGAGATGGAGCGGGAGCTCAAGCTAGGAGCGGAGGAGAGGTCCTCGGCCCTGCAACAGAGGGCGAGCCTAGACGCTGAGGCGATAGCCCAGCTGCGCAACGAGCGAGATGAGCTATGCCAGGCTACGGAGAGACTCCACTCGAAGCATGGAGTAGCCCTCGAGGAGCGTGATTGGACCATCCAAGAGCGCGACGAGGTGCGTTGGGAGGTCAGCTCCCTCTAGGCTAATCTTGGAACCACGGTAGCCCGAATGCTGGAGGCCAAGAGCATTTCTGTCGGGCTGGCCATGGAGCTGTCCGAGACGTGGGGGATCCTTCAGGCGTAGAGTGATGAGCACGATCTCCTGCCCGCTGCCGTTGGGGTGGTCTTCGATGACCTAAGGGTGGCGCGACTGGAGGCAACCAGCTCGCTTGCGGCCTCTGCCGTAGACATCATGGCGTGGGTGGCTAGCTCAAGGAAGATGGTTTTCACGCCGAGATCACCCAAGCCTTTGCTGTTGCTCGGTCTCATTATGCGGAGAGCATTGACTTGGAGACAATGAGCACCGGCTTTGCACCTGGCTATGAAGCCTCCGAGCTGGATGTGACTCCTATTGCGTAGAACCTTACGAATAGGATCAAAGACATGGTGCTCCCCCAAAGGGGATAGTTAGTCGAATGGGTCCGATATACATTATCTTTAATCTATGGACAAGTGTTGGCACTTTTGTATCCTAAAAACAGATTTGTAATTTCATTTCGTTTGAACAAATTCATAATTTCATTTCATTTGATTGAACTTGCTTTCATCCTTTTTTGCATTAAAAAAAGGTGCTTATCTGACCCTTTCGTTCATTAAGACCGTAGGGCCCAAGGTGTATAAGAGGGAAATTTCGATTATGCTAGTGAGCAAAGTTACCATAGCTGTTGGGGCATGGGCTTTTTGTAGTCTTACCAGGCATGCTCGGTTGTTTGTTCCCACGAACCTTGCCGCTAACCTTAACGCGAGGAAGATGTCCGACGTAGCTACTATTTTGAAAAAAGAAGGTTTTATACCTTTACCAGCCCCCGAGTGAGATCTAACCCCTTGCGATTGCTGTGGTTGAATGTCACTGGAGACCGAAGAGACGATAGCGAAACTGCTCTTGTATTTGCACGTACCCCGATGGCTGAGATTTTCTCTGGGTTGGCTTCGATGCCACGCTCGGAGACGATGAAGCTGAGCAGCATGCCCCTCGGGACCCTAAAAACACACTTCTCAGGATTGAGTTTGATGCCATTTGCTTAGAGTTTTGTGAAGGTCTGCTCAAGATCGGCAATGAGGTGGTCAGCCTATTTGGACTTGAGCACGATGTCATCAATGTAGGCCGTAATGGTCCTCCCAATGAATTCCCCGAAGCATTTGAGCATACAACGCTGGTATGTAGCCCCAACGTTCTTCAGGCCGAATGGCATTGAGACGTAGTAGAATGATTCGAAGGGGGTGATGAGAGATGTCATGTGCAGGTCAGATTCTTTCATCGTGATTTGATGGTACCCAGAGCATGCATCAAGGAAGCAGAGGGTTTCGCACCCCGAGGTTGAGTCAACTATTTGGTCTATGCGTGGCAAAGAAAATAGATCCTTGGGGCATGCCTTGTTGAGACCCATATAGTCAACACACATCCTCTATTTCCCGCTCTTCTTTCGTACAAGACCGGGATTGGCTAACCACTCTGGGTGGTATACTTCCTTGATGAACCTGGCTGCCGAAAGTTTCGCTATCTCTTCACCGATGGCCATACATTTCTCCTCATCGAAGCGACACAGGCATTGCTTCACCGGCTTGGAGCCTAGGTGGATCTTCAAGGTATGCTCGGCGTCTTCCCTCAGGATGCTTGGCATGTCTGAGGGTTTCCACACAAAAATGTCTCTGTTAGCGCGAAGGAAGCTAACGACCGCACTTCCTATTCGGACAAAAGTGTGGTACCAACGCGCACCATTTTACCCTCGGTGCTCCCAGGGTCTATGAGGACTTCTTTAGAGCCCTCTGCCGACTCGAATGACCTGGTCAACTTCTTGGCGTCGGGCGCTTCTTTAGTGACCTCCTCCTTGAGGGCGGCGAGCTCCCTAGAGGCGACGATTGCTACAGCATGACTGCAGCACTCGACCTCGCACTCATAGGCACACTGGAAGGAGGTGCTGATGGTGATGACCCTGCGGGGGCCTGGCATTTTCAGCATGAGGTATGTATAGTTGGGGACGACCATGAACTTTGCGTAGCATGGATGTCCTAGGATAGCGTGGAATGTTTTGGGGAACCCAACCACCCCGAAGGTGAGGGTTTTAGTTCTATAATTGAAATAATCCTTGAAGGTAACGGGCACATTGATCTACCCAAGTGGCATGGCTTGCTTCTTGGGCATGATGGCATGGAAAGGTGCTCAGGTTGGGCGGAGTCGTGTCCAGTCAATGCCCATTTCGTCGAGCGTCTCGGCATACATGATGTTGAGGCTGCTGCCTCCATCCATTAGTATTTTGGTGAGCCGCTTCGGGCCGATGATCGGGTCAACCATGAGCGGATATCTCCACGGATGCAGGACGCTCTCCGGATGGTCGGTCTGATCAAAGGTTATGGCAGACTCTGACCACCGGAGGAAGGGAGGTGTGGCTGGTTCGGCCGTGTAGACCTCACGGCGCATGACCTTCTAACGATGTCCAAGAGTTCCTTGGTGGTTCGTAGGCCCTCATGTCCTAGCTAATAAACCAAGGACTCACATGTAGTCCCAGACAGGAAGACTCCTATAACTTCGGCATCGGCGATGTTAGGGAGCTCGTTGCACTACTAGGAGAAGTGTCGGATGTACCCATGGAGTGTCTCACCGGCCTTCTGACGGTAGTTCTTGAGGTCCCATGGGTTCCCAGGGCATTTGTATGTGCCCTAGAAGTTCCCCACAAACATCTATTTCAGATTCGCCCAACTCTGGATCGCGTTGGATGGTAGGTGCTCCAACTACGCTCGTGCCGAATCAGCTAAGAACAGTGGAAGGTTGTGGATAATGAAGTCATCATTATCTGCACCACCGGCTTGGCAGGCAAGCCAATAGTCTTCGAGCCATAATCCGGGGTTTGTTTCCCTAGAGTACTTTGGGATATTGGTTGGTGGTCAATACCTTGGCAGGAAGGTAGCGTTGAGGATGTGCCGTCCAAAGGCCTAAGGGCCCGACAGGCTAGGGCTTGGGCTTCAGTCCTCGCCATTGTCGTAGCGTCCACCGCAACGAGGTTGATAGCTGTGGTGGGCTCCTTCTCTTGGGTCACCGTAGGTACGTCTGTGGGCATCGAGAGGGCTACGTGCTTTGCAGTTACGGCTGAGATGCTGATGCACTAGGATCGTGGCGCCCTGCCTACCGCCTGGTGGTGTCTGGTGGACCGATGCGTCCCTACCAAGATGCCTGGAGGGCGTGTGCTGGCTGGTGTCGAGCTCACGTTGCCAAGACAATGAGCTCTCTACCTACTGCACCGCTGCACGCTCGAGCAGCATGCGAATCTCATGGTGGGCTTGACGATCCTCGGGCGGTGTGGCCTCTGGAAGGCGATGAAGCAAGGCCATCGCAGCGGTGATGTTCTAGCTCGCCCGGGTGAAGCAAGGAAGGGCTTCATCGTCGATGATGATCCTTTGGTTTACATCACAGGCCATGGCGTGTGCGCACCCACCGTTTCCACGGCGCTTGATTTCCCGATCGAGCTTCGCGCATTCCTACACAAGCTGGAGTTGTGCCTCCTCGATCTCCCGCTACTGGGCTTTTAGCTGCTCCACCCCCATGCGAGGTGGGCCGCTATCTCCCCTTCGGTTTCGTTGTTGAGGTTGCCCGCTGGGGTAGCCTCCTCCACGGGGACGCCTTCGATGTGTCTCTCAGGGGTACCTATCATGAAGCATTCCTAGGAGGGGTGGTGGCTCCCCCTGCTAGATTCAGAGCTAGAGGATGACGCTGGCTCCTCTATGAGGAGGTTGTGGAGAGATTCTGTGACATGTTCAATCACCCCCACGAACTCGTTGTTCGCGGGCGGTAGGATCATGCGTCGTGCTACAAGGTGGCTAACGGTTGCCACAGCATTACGGAGACCGAATGGAAGCGCTATCGGGGCGCTCCGTATGTGGTGTTCCAGAGAGAGGGATCCTCCTCTAGCAAACCATGCCATGTCATTAGCATCGGACAGGGTGAGGCGATGCTAGTTTTCACTGGACTGCTAGGGTCCTAGGGAGATACCGAGCTTGCGCTCAAGCCTCTCATGGTGGAGGCCAATGGAGGGGAGAGATTGGATGGCGGCTGAGCCAATGCCAACTCTCCCCCCACCATGATGATGAAGTCTAGATTCCTGAAGCGCACATGTGTGCCTGGGACCCAGCTGATACCATGGCTATCCATCCATGGCCTGATGTTTAACATCGGAATGCGCAAAGGTCCCCTACCTGGCGTGCCAACTGTCGGTGTTTCGAGTAAACACCCACTAGTAAATTTGTATTTGTTGCGCGTTAGGCCTAGATGGTGTGCTAAAGGACACAAGGTTTATACTGGTTCAGGCAAAATGTCCCTACGTCTAGTCTGCTGCTGCTTGTGTTATTAGCACTAAAAAGGTTCCTAGTAGGGGGTACAAATGGTTGAGAGAGGGACAGGTCCCAAGTCTCTGATGGAAAGGTCGAAAGGGTGCTAAGAGCTTGGATGCTGCTTAGCTATGCCATGTGATGTGCGTGGAATTGATCCGTCCCTTTAGTGGGGTGCCTTGCCTTCCCTTTTATAGATCAAGGGGTTGCAGGGGTTATAGATGGGAGAAAGAAGAAAAACCAGAGCCAAGAAGGTCCTTCGAAGGTGCCGGGTCTTCCTTTTCCTCTGAGCTAGCCCTGCTGACATGGCAGATGGTGCCAGGGATAGCACATTCACTGATCTTGATAGGGTCATACTCTAGCTTCATTCAGCAAGTGGTCACATCCCGTCCCGTCCCAGCGGACGATGCCGCGCACTAGGGTGCCAAGCCGTGACCCTATGGGGAGCAGATGGGGAAGTGACCAAACATCCATTACTATAGATGATGTGAGTTCCCTCCTAGATCGTAGTGGTTGTCATATGCTTATGTTAGTATCCACGTCCGAGGGCTGATGGCAGCGCCCACAACACTGTAAGACAAAAGTCGGCTCCTACAACATTGTTCGGGCTCTACCATGCCTGGAAGGGCTTAAAGCGCCCGTTTGGTCATATCCTGATAGTACTTCCCTATAGGCATGCAGGGTATGGTCCTCAGTATTGTGGTTGACTTGAGTGTCCTATCTTACCCTGAACTCATCATTTATGAAGGAGCAAGGTGTAGACGTTGGGCGAGGTGGAACCCACCCTCGGACGTCGGGCGAGGCAGAGCCTAGCCCCTAGACATCGGGCGAGGCAGAGCCTGCCCTCGGACGTCGGGCGAGGTGGAGTCTAGCCCTCGGGGGTCGGGCAAGGCGGAACCAATCTTTAGTCATTCGGGCAAGAAGTGTAGTTGCATTCTTGTCTGATCGGAAGCATCAACGTTTGATGGTTATTAGCTCCTCCTCTTCGGGTACCCCGATATTTGGTCCCCGACACTAGTTCAGAAGATGCTTATAAAAGTTTGCTTGCTAAAATAAAAACTATGTGCAAACATTGTGATGAGCTAACTAATAAAGTTGCTAATCTTGAAGCCGTCGGCTCTACCCCCATGGAGGCACCTAAAAAGAAAAGTTCTATCTTTGACATGCCTAAAAAGGATGCATCTACTTCTTGTAATGATTTATATTTAGACTTATCCGTGTGCAACCAAGTTTGTGTTGAGAAAGTTATTGTAGATACATGCACACAAGAGGTCGCAATGGAGAATGAGCAACTCAAGCAAGAAGTGGCTTGCCTCACCAAGGACTTGACTCAAGTGAAAGGCAAGATGGAGCACGCCCAACTTCATCAAGATAACACCGTCAAGGAAGTGAAGAAGCTTGATGAAGGACAAATCGTGGTTTGCTACGTGTGCCACAAGTGTAACACCCCAGGTGTTTGTCACCAGTTAAGCAATGGGTTTAAGCTCAACTATGGCATGTTAAGTAGTGATGTAGATGTTAGGTTAAACATATGAAAATGAGTCACCATTTAAACTTGGACCATGCACCATTGCTTACATGCTGCCCTTTCTAAAGAGTATGCTTGGGAAATGCTGGATGTACTTGTTTCATGTGTCTCACATCAATATCCATCTATATTGATCCATGGAAAAGTTTCATGAAGTTTGGAATCAAGAAGTCACATGAAATGACAAGTTATGTCCTTGCTTGAATTGTTTTATAAAGTGAAAGTTTGACTTATGTACCAGTTATGAGGTTTGACCTTTAACAAAAGTTGTAGTTCATCTTGTGTAGAACAAACTTTGTTTAATGGTCAAGAGTTAGTTTGGCCTCTAACCTAGTCAAATGGAACTCACAAGATTCAATACAGTGTTGTTTTGGAGCCCAGGAATTTGGCTAAGTCCTAACTGAGGTTGAACTGCGGGTACCCTACTTTGGAGCTTTATATCTTGCAAACCGAGCTGATCCAGACCTTGATCCTTTAATAAAAGTTGTTCTTTGTTTTGAGTACAACATAGTTAGTTTTTGGAGTATGCCCTAGTTCAGTTTGTAGGTGATGCAAACAGAGGTTACAAGATCGAAACTGCTGCTGTCTGTAGACCTAAGTCTGAAATCTTGGGCATCGACGATGACATTCCGTGTTCTCCAAAATTTTGTAAGAAACATGTTTGGGTTGCAAAATAAAATATGGAGATAATTATTTGGAGAAGAGGATACCCAAAGATGGGATCAATTGGACCAAGTTTGACTTCCCAAAATGAACAAAAACCGAGCTTTACGTTGATCGACATTAATTCATTGACAGTGTCAAATTAGGGCCTAATTATCTCTTAATCCTTTGCTCTAATGGCAATGAACCTTTAACGAAATTTGTAGAGCATCGGCTGGAGATCAAACTTCGTTAAAGGCCCACCCTCAAATTCCCAACCGAACCAGCCCAAAAATGGCTTCCAAGACACACTAGATCGCGCTCGCCACCTGCTCGTCAAAATGCCGATGCGTGGCCAGGGCGTGGCAGCCATGCGAGCCGAGCGCCCCCACCTCCTGCCGCGTGCCTTGCCGCCTCCTCGCATTTTGTGGACGCTGAGCCACTCCCAGACGCTCCGCGCCCCCCACTGCTCACTCTCCTTGCCTCCTCGCCCTCGCCCACGCTCGCGTCCGCCATTGATGGCCGAGCAGAGCTCGCCGCCGCAGCCGTTCTCGCCGCTCCCAGCTTTCTCACTCCCCACGAGCACCACCCTCAGCTTCGCCGCCATCTCCTTCACGCCGTGCTCGTGCTCGCCGTTGCAACCCACCACCCTAGCCGTGGAAGCTCCGGCCGCCGCCGCCGCAGCCGGCGCCCGCGCGTGGCCAAGCTGCCGTGGGCCACCTTGGGCTAAGCCGAGCAGCCCCGCGGGTGCGCAAGGGCCCCCTGGTGCTCCCCCGCCCCTCAGCCGTCGACGGCATGGCCTCCTCCGGTCAGAGCAGCGAGACCCCGGCGACCTCCCTGTGCAAATCTACGTCGAGGACCTCACGCGACAATTCGACGAAAGTCAAGGGCCTAGCTGCAATGTCATTGACTCAAGTGAATAGTGCCTCAAGGGACCTATTTGTTTTAAATCGGCTGAAAGTTTGGAAAATCATAGTAAATCATAGGAAATTCGTAAAATAGTAAATGTGGACTTTTTGGAATCCTTGTGAAATTCTCTATGCATTAGATCTATAATATGGCATGTTTTAGTTTCAAAATTTTGCAGTAAAAATAGATTTGTGCAGTAAGGTTGTAATGCTAGTTGAATTTGTTATTTTCCATAACTGCATATCTAGGGCTCCAAATGAAGTGAAATTTTTGTGGCATGCTACTCATGTGATAGTTGATGTGTGGTAAAAATTTCATGAGTATTGGTAAAGTATGAGTGAGTTATTGGTTTATCTTGCTCTCACATGATTTCTTGCTTTAGCGACTTGTCTTTTTCATAGAGGTTGCTATACATATTCAAATGGAGTGAAATTTGTACAGTAGACTATTGAGAGGATATGTGAGCCACTGTAATGTTTGTAGAATTTATTGTATACTTTTGGTATATGTTCATTAAGTCACCTTGTTATCTAAAATAAATTAAGAAATGCATTAAAATAATTTATTTGGTCATGGACACTAGGTTTTCTGGTGTTCTTTAGTCATGTGTGAAATGTTGGTAAAGTTGGTTTTGCCCAATTATGAATTTGCAACATAAGTTAATAATTATTTTCTTGGCGATGTGGTTTATGGACAGATCTAGGAACTTAGCGAAGTTCTTCATGATAATGTGCTTTGTTGTGAAACTTGTTTATACAAAAGTTGTAGATAATTCATGTATCTAGCTGCTGTTAAAATTTGGTGTTATTTCACCGAGTAGTTTAAGAGTTACAGTTGTTTAAAGTTGGGTTATACAATTGATTGCTCTCTGTCTTGTTTAGACCAGTTTCTATAAAGGTATAATTTCGACCTACTTAACTTGGGAATCATGCTGTGATGGTTATAGATGAAATGTAGATAATTTCATAAGCTTTCCAAAATGTATTCTTGCAAGTCATTTGGATTTGTATAACTCCAGTTATAGTTAAATCTTGTAACTGCTGTGTGCATGTCGAGAAATTGGCAGATTCCAATTATAGTGTTTGCTTGTATATTGTTAAGTGTGACTTATGCCTTGAATGATGACTGAGTTAGAGCACCTAAGATCTTGGGAAACTTGTGTCATGCTTGGTGTTGTCGTCTTCTTTGCCATCTTAGCATGATAGATTGTGTGATGTTTAAGTTAAGCATCGCAAAGTACTTAAGTGTGTTAGTGTAAACTATGCTTGTCTTGCTTGCTATTTTGTGATGCGTCTCATGGTACTATTCTTCATATTTATGCACTTGCATATTGCATCTCATCTAGGTACGCTAGATGCACCACGTGAAGGATGTGATGATGGAGCCGAACCCGAAGACGGTGTATGGTGGACCTATCCCGAAGGTGGAAGGACTAGACAAGTGCTAGGACGGGAGATGCTCACTTAGCGAGTGTCGTCTAACTAACACTGACTTAGTGTGGGATCCTAGGCAAGCCCCGGAGCATATTAAGCCTCCTAATTTCCGAAATGCAGTTAAAGTATTATTGTTACATATATATTGTTGCATTAAGTTTAGGTGTTGGATGCAAACACTTGCTGCATTGGTTATCCAATCTTTGTCAAGATATTGTTACCCTGAATCCTATGTAGCTCAGGTTCGCATAGTGCTTAGCCCTGCTTAAACGCGGTAGAAGTCGGGTGATTTCCTGTCACCTGCGAGATATAGGAAGATACATATGGCACGGTTGGCTATATTTGCTATCGTGGAAAAGAACCAGTCTTAATTTGAAATGAAGACCGGGCGGAGGCTTGCCGGTTTGCAGTGACTCTGTCTGTGTCGATTAAGGACTGAATCTTGGAGCCTTTCCTGTTCATGTTGAACGCATGCCTCTCTCTTAGTTGGCCATGTCCGAAGACCGACCGCGAAGCCGAGTAGCTCACCTCAGGCTGGGAGTCGATAACTATAAAGTGCGCCTCAGAAGGGAGCCGTAGGCGTGAGTCCAAGGGCAGGTGATTTAAAAGTCCTGATCGTCCTGGCAGAAGGGTAATCCCTGAGAGTGCTGGCGCTGATCGAACCCACGAATTTGGTTCCTGAGTTGTCCCAAAGGTGACCCACGGCTACCCTTGCAAAGGATGCCAGGGTGAGAGTTAGGAATACCCCCTCAGCTGAGTTGTAATTCGATTCGAGTCGTCGTCTCTCCCAGTTAGTGAGAACTTGATGGGCTTATCTCCAATGTAGATACACTAAATAACCTAATGGTTCAGAAATGATGATATGATGATGACAGCCTTATTATACCTACTATGGTTAATATTGATTGCTCCTAATAAGTGAGTGCTCTAGTACAGGTGCTAATCTAGTGGACAGGTAAATGATGATAAACTTGATGCTAAGTTTATATTGGTCACTATATTCATAAGCTCTTTTATGCAACTGTGTCAAGCTAGCCCACCTCATAAGCCTTGCATGACCCTTGGTGTCCTTTATTTCTGGTTTTGACGGGTAAGTCTAGCTGAGTACCTTCTCGTACTCAGGGTTTATCCCACCATGTTGCAGGTGGAGTTCTCGACCTGTTGATGATGGTGGCTAACCGCCGATGGGCTCGGTGATTCTATAGTTACTTCTCATCTATATGCTTTTGTCGGATGATGTCACTTATGCTAGCAATGTATTTGGAACATATATTAATGTAATCTTTTGAAAGCTATGTTGTTTCGCTAATCGGTTTTGAAACCCAAACTTGTACTATTATTTGTGAATTCATTTGAAATATTATTTTCCGCTGCAACCCTGCGTATGTGATGTGTATTTGCTTAATCACGCGATCTTGGTTGTGATGTTGATTTACCGAGGTCTTTCGGGACACTCGGCAGACTACCGGGTTTATATGAGTGAAAGTATGTGTGTGTCAACGTGTTAGCGGGGACAGCCGTACTTGATCTTGTATAAATTGGGCGGTTCTGTTATAGCTGGCATTAGAGCAAGATTAAGCATAATACTGTCATGTACATTGTTTTAAAAACAAAGTTTTGGTTTAAAAAGCCTATTTTAACTAAAACTTTAGCTACAGGCAAATTTGTCAAAACTAATTTGCAAAACTATGCTAGCGACATCCTCCTTTATGCTCAGTTAAGGACTATTAGGTGGCTATCTAAGTACTAACATGGGGGTTTTTACTTTCGTCGTCCATACGGCGTGCTATTGTATGGATACCATTCACTTGAATGGTAATGTATGGATCAATTGCCTCTACGCCCAAGTAAGTGTGAGTTGTGAGAGCATGACCGTCCAACTGTCGGTCTAGGGGAAAGTTAGCTATAGTTATTAGAATATTTACATGTTACACCCATGTATATATGAAGGTACTTAATTACGGGTATATTTATCGGGTAGCTATGGATATCAAAGTATATACATCTGGGGATGTATATATGGAGAGTATCTTAGTTTACTGCTTTCATTGTGTGCTTATTTATCTCTTATGGGGATGGGCTGCAATGAATTTGCCTGTAGGTACACTAACCATGAATGCGTAGATTGAATATAGCTGACGACTAGCTATATATCGAGAGAGTACATGTTATGCCACCGACATAGAACGTGATTGCCACCTTAGGCTGGCAATTTTGTGAGGACGAATAGGACGAGCATGCATCATGATTGTGCTTGTGCATAAATATGCTTCCCTCACCTTGTTCTAATGCTAAGTAACTTGTGATCAATGTGATGTTACTATCTTCCCTGTGTGAAGCTAGACAAAATGCCTTGTCCCTTGCTGCTTGAATAGCTATGCTTGAAGGTAGTGTGTGATTAGTTTTGTCTTGTATGTTTGCTTCTAAAGGAAATAAATGACAAGTTATTAATTGGCAAAAACTCACCCCTTCGAAAACTAAATTGCTAAATGTAAGTAAAACTTGTTTTGTAGAGATATCCACCTACTCAGTAAAAAGGGAAATAAAAGATAACAATGCCTTACCACCATGTTTTGCCTGATATGTGTAATGGTGTCATTGTAGGTGACTGCTTGTTATGTATGAGCTTCGTGCTTCGTAATAGCCATTTAAGCTAATTGGATTGAGTGTTTTGCAATGCTCGCTTAAGACCATGATGTAGATGTGGATGCTCGTTATCTAGGTAGTGCCATAGTTGTCACCTCTTTTGTCCTCGGTAAGCATATGAGTGTCAAATAGCTTTATCCTAAAACAACGCTCAAGTTACGTAATCGCACAGTTGTCGTCTCCAATTAGGTTCTCTCTTGGGAGCCTGAGCCTGTATACGTGGTTGCTAGCCTTGAACGTTGCGCTACGAAGACCTTTATCCATGCCTTTGCTTGACCTTAGGCCCAAGCTTAGTTCCCTTGAATGCTTGCATGTTTTGTGGTTGTCCTGCTCCTGTGTGGGAGGACCCTGCTGCAAAAATCCTTATTAGATCTCATTGCTCCTTCCTTTTACTGATGATCTGGTGCAACGCTAATCGCTATCTATCTTGGCTTTGGAACCTTTTCCTCACAGATCATGTCATTGCTTTATCAACTGAATCCCTAGTTAGTGCAATGGCTCTGTCCCTCGAATCTCGTGTATTTTGTCTCCAACTCTTTCAAGTCTCTGGATGTTTATTAGTCTTGATCTCATGTTGTTGCTCGACAAGACCAAATCTCATGTTAATCTTTATCTGGTAATTACTTTGGTGGACACAAGGCGTATATGGAAATTAAGCAAGAGTCACCTGCTTAGTTGCCTTCGGCAATTAGGCTATGTTCTTTTGCACTGTGTTTTGATCTTCTGATCGCCTCATTGTTGATTCCTAACCTTGTGACTATCCTTGTTTGCTATCCCTCTTTTGCACAATGCTTGTTCTTACAATCTAATTGGTGCCACTGGAAATTTCACTTTGGTTGTTTGTCCAGTAATGGTGCCACGATTAGTGATCTACGGTGCCGTGATGGAACCTAGGGCCTCCTTGTGGGCGACCGACGCATGGTTGTGCTGCTGGGTGCGCGCTGGTATCAAGGTTTCTAGTCATGATCTATTGCCGAACTGTACCGATGTGTTATTTTCATGTGAGCTCTTCCTTGGTTATCTCTCGATATCTTATCGAAGATCCATATATCAGACCAAAAGTAGTAGAGCTTCCTTTTGAAGTCACAAAAAGGATATCCTTTGAAGAACTGGTCACTGACATAAACAATAACAAACTATAAGAGGTGGTAAACAAGCGACTCTACCTAACTGTCCCTGTAATGACGTTGATCGTCTGATGAGCAACTTATGTCATCCATGTTGGATCAGAAAGGTATCCAACACTTAATGTTGGACAAGTTATCAATCTAATGATAATGGATGGTGATATCATGTGGTGTAATAGGTCACCGGGTGCTCATGAACCTCCCATTCAAGTTCTTGATCTGTAGGTGCATGATGGTCATACAGTTGAAATCAACCATCTCTAGTGTGACCCCTTGTCTGCTGACTTCATTGGCGACTATCTGTTTGTGCCTCGATTGCAATTATTGTTGTGGTCAAGAGTAAGAATTTGGAACTTTGAGTGTTGAGAGACAACTGATTACTAACCCATAGTAAGGTTAATCTCCAGCTAGGTAGCGACTTATTGGTAGTTACGAAGGCTATGTCTCACAGAGCAATGTTAATCAATGAAACAACAAGGACGTTTAGCAATGTAACTACTGCTTTGTTTTCCAAAACCTGTGCTATCACATCAATTCCATCTTGGATAACCACATAGATAGTACAAGACGTTGTATCGGCTACATAAGGAGCTAGCTAAAGCATGTGCCTAGTTTCGATCAGCATCATTGTGCCCTAGGTACCACAAATGGATTTGTTCAAGGTTCTATTGGACCAAGTGCCAGAGAATATTTAGAAACGGTTCCTTGTCTCTGTAGAAATGCCCTACATGTGGAATAATGCTTTGTGCCCTACGAAAATAGCCCACAAGTCCAATGCTTGTGCATAGTTAAGTTGGTGTCTAGAACTATGGTTGAAGTGTTACCAGAGAGGCATGTGAGGAAAACTCTAGCCTCTATCTTCAGCTAGAGAAAGGCTGCTGCTGCTATACAAAGAGATTGAGAGTATAGAACACACACCACAACGTGTGAAGCAAAGAAAGAGAAGAACGAGAAATCTGTCTAGATTTTAAGGTACAGAACCGAACATCTTCAAGCCAACGATTAGTGACTCAAACGAAGTTGGATTGACTCCAAACTTGGTGATCTCATTCCTTGCTTAGGACCCTTCAATGTCTTAAGTTGGTTTGAGTATTGGTTGAGTAAAACATCGGATTTAAGAGATATCTTGTCGGCTCAGTTTGCTGCCATTTCAGAACAGAGCAGTTTGATAGATGAATTGTTTGGATGGTCAAACGGTGTCCGGTTGAGTTGAATTTTGGTGAGTAGTTAGAAGACCCATGGATCTACATGCCCACCAAAATTTGTGCATATTGGAGTAGTAATTTGTGAGATATGAATAGAAAACAAAAGGGTACCGAATCTGCAATTTCGCTGTGACTGCGATCATCCTTTGCATTAGACGGTTGTGTTTGTAATTCATACCAAGAAATTACAACTTGTAGATGTCTTGCTGTTAGACAACCCTCCATACCCTTGAGAAGATAAATTGCACCCCTATGTGCCTTGCTTTTGCCCTCTTAGATCAGCACTGCGTGAGCAGTCAAGGTGTTCTAGAAGTCAAATTATGCCCTTGCAATTCGAAAGTAATTGGAAAGGTGTCAAACCATAGATTTTTGGATTATGGTTTTTGAGATATTGATTGGCCTAAGAATGGGAGCCTCGACGTCAAATATAGTTTTAGAAAGCTAGTTTTGTTACGATGCAAGTAAACCCAACTTGCTGTGCAACTGCACTACGAAGGCAAATTGTACTTAACCTGCTTGGTAGTGAACTAGTTCCTAGTTTTGTGATTACTTGCAACTTGTGTTGCCCTCCAAGCCTTGCTAACATCCTTCTGCATCAATGGTTCTCCAATGCTGACATGCCTAAGGTGTCTTCCATGTGTTTTACCCAAGGGGTTGCCTCAGATTCAACCCAGATCACTGTTGCAACTTGGATCCAAAGGCTCCCTAAGGAATGATCATTGAGAACGTTGAGCCGACTGAGTCAGCTATTACGTTTACCACTCACTCAACAGACTCAGATAATACAGTGTTGTTATCAGAGAAAGAGCACTACACACATGGAACATTATGTAGCTTTCCATCAGTTGACATCTGAGTGATTGCACCGCTACAACCAGTTTGGATATTGGTTAACTAGCTTCTCATACCCTCAAAGGATGTTTACCCCATCTACGATCACATTCTTTATGAGAAGTTGTGCTCAAGCCACTTTAGTAGAGAACTGCTTTTCAAACCTTGGGAACAAATATAGCACCGTTGCAAGGAATATCCGTCAACCGACTGCGATCTAGTGTAAAGTCCATAAGTTCTATGCTATATCCACTAGGGAAGTAAATGTTACAAGTATTTAGTATACGTTGAATCACTCTTCGTACATCGAGGATGAAGTACGTAGGACAGTGCTATCTTGGATCCCTTCCAATGTAACAATGCTTTATGGACGCCAACGAAAGAAATTCTTCAGACAACAACTTACGACAAAGAGCAAGTATCAGAAAGTGTCGTGACCAAATTAGTCTCTCTGATACTCCAAAGTTAAGTGGCCTAATGCTATCACTGATGTTGGAAATTGGATAACATGTTTCTCTTCCCTTAAAAGTCTTTCGCACCGAATCTTGGGACACGATTCCTTTAAGGGGGGAGGGCTGTAACACCCCAGGTGTTTGTCACCAGTTATGCAATGGGTTTAAGCTCAACTATGGCATGTTAAGTAGTGATGTAGATGTTAGGTTAAACATATGAAAATGAGTCACCATTTAAACTTGGACCATGCACCATTGCTTACATGCTGCCCTTTCTAAAGAGTATGCTTGGGAAATGCTGGATGTACTTATTTCATGTGTCTCACATCAATATCCATCTATATTGATCCATGGAAAAGTTTCGTGAAGTTTGGAATCAAGAAGTCACATGAAATGACAAGTTATGTCCTTGCTTGAATTGTTTTATAAAGTGAAAGTTTGACTTATGTACCAGTTATGAGGTTTGACCTTTAACAAAAGTTGTAGTTCATCTTGTGTAGAACAAACTTTGTTTAATGGTCAAGAGTTAGTTTGGCCTCTAACCTAGTCAAATGGAACTCACAAGATTCAATACAATGTTGTTTTGGAGCCTAGGAATTTGGCTAAGTCCTAACTGAGGTTGAACTGCGGGTACCCTACTTTGGAGCTTTATATCTTGCAAACCGAGCTGATCCAGACCTTGATCCTTTAATAAAAGTTGTTCTTTGTTTTGAGTACAACATAATTTGTTTTTGGAGTATGCCCTAGTTCAGTTTGTAGGTGATGCAAACAGAGGTTACAAGATCGAAACTGCTGCTGTCTGTAGACCTAAGTCTGAAATCTTGGGCATCGACGATGACATTCCGCGTTCTCCAAAATTTTGTAAGAAACATGTTTGGGTTGCAAAATAAAATATGGAGATAATTATTTGGAGAAGAGGATACCCAAAGATGGGATCAATTGGACCAAGTTTGACTTCCCAAAATGAACAAAAACCAAGCTTTACGTTGATCGACATTAATTCATTGACAGTGTCAAATTAGGGCCTAATTATCTCTTAATCCTTTGCTCTAATGGCTATGAACCTTTAATGAAATTTGTTGAGCATCGGCTGGAGATCAAACTTCGTTAAAGGCCCACCCTCAAATTCCCAACCGAACCAGCCCAAAAACGGCTTCCAAGATGCGCTGGATCGCGCTCGCCACCTGCTCGTCAAAATGACGACGCGTGGCCAGGGCGTGGCAGCCATGCGAGCCAAGCGCCCCCACCTCCTGCCGCGTGCCTTGCCTCCTCCTCGCGTTTTGTGGATGCTGAGCCGCTCCTAGACGCTCCACGCCCCCCACTGCTCGCTCTCCTTGCCTCTCTCCTCGCCCTCGCCCTCGCTCGCGTCCGCCATTGATGGCCGAGCAGAGCTCACCGCCGCAGCCGTTCTCGCCGCTCCCAGCTTTCTCACTCCCCACGAGCACCACCCTCAGCTTCGCCGCCATCTCCTTCACGCCGTGCTCGTGCTCGCCGTTGCAACCTGCCACCCTAGCCATGGAAGCTCCGGCCGCTGCCGCCGCAGCCGGCGCCCGCGTGTGGCCAAGCCGCCGTGGGCCACCTTGGGCTAAGCCGAGCAGCCCCGCGGGTGCGCAAGGGCCCCCCCTGGTGCTCCCCCGCCCCTCAGCCATCGATGGCATGGCCTCATCCGGTCGAAGCAGCGAGACCCCGGCGACCTCCCTGTGCAAATCTACGTCGAGGACCTCACGCGACAATTCGACGAAAGTCAAGGGCCTAGCTGCAATGTCATTGACTCAAGTGAATAGTGCCCCAAGGGACCTATTTGTTTTAAATCGGCTGAAAGTTTGGAAAATCATAGTAAATCATAGGAAATTCGTAAAATAGTAAATGTGGACTTTTTGGAATCCTTGTGAAATTCTCTATGCACTAGATCTATAATATGGCATGTTTTAGTTTCAAAATTTTGCGGTAAAAATAGATTTGTGTAGTAAGGTTGTAATGCTAGTTGAATTTGTTATTTTCCATAACTGCAGATCTAGGGCTCCAAATGAAGTGAAATTTTTGTGGCATGCTACTTATGTGATAGTTGATGTGTGGTAAAAATTTCATGAGTATTGGATGAAGTATGAGTGAGTTATTGGTTTATCTTGCTCTCACATGATTTCTTGCTTTAGTGACTTGTCTTTTTCATAGAGGTTGCTATACATATTCAAATGGAGTGAAATTTGTACAGTAGACTATTGAGAGGATATGTGAGCCACTGTAATTTTTGTAGAATTTATTGTATACTTTTGGTATATGTTCATTAAGTCACCTTGTTATCTAAAATAAATTAAGAAATGCATTAAAATAATTTATTTGGTCATGGACACTAGGTTTTCTGTGTTCTTTAGTCATGTGTGAAATGTTGGTAAAGTTGGTTTTGCCCAATTATGAATTTGCAACATAAGTTAATAATTATTTTCTTGCTAATGTGGTTTATGGACAGATCTGGGAACTTAGCGAAGTTCTTCATGATAATTTGCTTTATTGTGAAACTTGTTTATACAAAAGTTGTAGATAATTCATGTATATAGCTGCTGTTAAAATTTGGTGTCATTTGGCCAAGTAGTTTAAGAGTTACAGTTGTTTAAAGTTGGGTTATACAATTGATTGCTCTCTGTCTTGTTTAGACTAGTTTCTGTAAAGGTATAATTTCGACCTACTTAACTTGGGAATCATGCTGTGATGGTTATAGATGAAATGTAGATAATTTCATAAGCTTTCCAAAATGTATTCTGGCAAGTCATTTGGATTTGTATAACTCCAGTTATAGTTAAATCTTGTAACTGTTGTGTGCATGTCGAGAAATTGGCAGATTCCAATTATAGTGTTTGCTTGTATATTGTTAAGTGTGACTTATGCCTTGAATGATGACTGAGTTAGAGCACCTAAGATCTTGGGAAACTTGTGTCATGCTTGGTGTTGTCGTCTTCTTTGCCATCTTAGCATGATAGATTGTGTGATGTTTAAGTTAAGCATCGCAAAGTACTTAAGTGTGTTAGTGTAAACTATGCTTGTCTTGCTTGCTATTTTGTGATGCGCCTCATGGTACTATTCTTCATATTTATGCACTTGCATATTGCATCTCATCTAGGTACGCTAGATGCACCACGTGAAGGATGTGATGTTGGAGCCGAACCCGAAGACGGTGTATGGTGGACCTATCCCGAAGGTGGAAGGACTAGACAAGTGCTAGGATGGGAGATGCTCACTTAGCGAGTGTCGTCTAACTAACACTGAATCAGTGTGGGATCCCAGGCAAGCCCCGGAGCATATTAAGCCTCCTAATTTCCGAAATGCAGTTAAAGTATTATTGTTACATATATATTGTTGCATTAAGTTTAGGTGTTAGATGCAAACACTTGCTGCATTGGTTATCCAATCCTTGTCCAGATATTGTTACCCTGAATCCTATGTAGCTTAGGTTCGCATAGTGCTTAGCCCTGCTTAAACGCGGAAGAAGTCGGGTGATTTCCTATCACCTGCGAGATATAGGAAGATACATATGGCACGGTTGGCTATATTTGCTATCGTAGAAAAGAACCAGTCTTAATTTGAAATGAAGACCGGGTGGAGGCTTGCCGGTTTGCAGTGACTCCGTCTATGTTGATTAAGGACTGAATCTTGGAGCCTTTCCTGTTCATGTTGAACGCATGCCTCTCTCTTAGTTGGCCGTGTCCGAAGACCGACCGCGAAGCTGAGTAGCTCACCTCAGGCCGGGAGTCGATAAGTATAAAGTGCACCTCGGAAGGGAGCCATAGGCGTGAGTCCAAGGGCAGGTGATTTAAAAGTCCTGATCGTCCTGGCAGAAGGGTAATCCCTGAGAGTGCTGGCGCTGATCGAACCCGCGAATTTGGTTCCTGAGTTGTCCCAAAGGTGACCCACGGCTACCCTTGCAAAGTATGCCAGGGTGAGAGTTAGGAATACCCCCTCAGCTGAGTTGTAATTCGATTCGAGTCGTCGTCTCTCCCGGTTAATGAGAACTTGACGGGCTTATCTCCAATGTAGATACACTAAATAACCTAATGGTTCGGAAATGATGATATGATGATGACAGCCTTATTATACCTGCTATGGTTAATATTGATTGCTCCTAATAAGTGAGTGCTCTAGTACATGTGCTAATCTAGTGGACAGGTAAATGATGATAAACTTGATGCTATGTTTATATTGGTCACTATATTCATAAGCTCTTTTATGCAACTGTGTCAAGCTAGCCCACCTCATAAGCCTTGCATGACCCTTGGTGTCCTTTATTTCTGGTTTTGACGGGTAAGTCTAGCTGAGTACCTTCTTGTACTCAGGGTTTATCCCACCATGTTGCAGGTGGAGTTCTCGACCTGTTGATGATGGTGGCTAACCGCCGATGGGCTCGGTGATTCTATAGTTACTTCTCATCTATATGCTTTTGTCGGATGATGTCACTTATGCTAGCAATGTATTTGGAACATATATTAATGTAATCTTTTGAAAGCTATGTTGTTTCACTAATCGGTTTTGAAACCCAAACTTGTACTATTATTTGTGAATTCATTTGAAATATTATTTTCCGCTGCAACCCTGCGTATGTGATGTGTATTTGCTTAATCACGTGATCTTGGTTGTGATGTTGATTTACCGAGGTCTTTCGGGACACTCGGCGGACTACCGGGTTTATATGAGTGAAAGTATGTGTGTGTCAATGTGTTAGCGGGGACAGCCGTACTTGATCTTGTATAAATTGGGCGGTTCTATTACAACAAGGAAGGCCACAAGTCCTATGAGTGCAAGGTGAAGAATGGAGGAGGAGCTAAGAAGAATGAGAAAAATAAAAAGGAAACAAGCAAGCTCTCCAACACCTACACCAACAAGATGGACAAAAAGGCCTCCACACCTTATCTCTTAAAGAAGAAGAAAAATGATAAGGTGGTGGCCATCAAGGTGAACAAGCAAGCCAACAATGGGGCCAAACGCGTTTGGGTGCCAAAG